>NC_036867.1:36847923-36940162 GCF_002910315.2 Salvelinus sp. IW2-2015 | reverse complement strand
TGTGCTAGTTGTTAATAGTCATGATTTCACCTTCTCAACGAGTCTTTGAGTTAAATAAGCATGTCTCTGTTCTTCATGTTATGTATATCTCGGGTTGACGTATCGAATCACATACATAGCCCCGATACCAAGTCTGTTTGTTCGTCATGGTGCTTGTATAGCAACGTCACTAAATGCCCCTTTGAAATACAGTAAATAGGCCTGTCTCGCTCTTCTTCCATGGTTTAGTGGTACTATATAGTTACTTAGCACGCCACTCAAGCCCTAGAAGTTATACGCATAGACAGTTATGTCTTTTTCATCCGTGGTATTCTATAGCACAGTCGTCTATTACTAAAGCCTTAACAATACGACTACTAACAGTTCAGTAATACTTGTCTGTTCTTCATTCAGTTGTAGTTAATGTAACTTCTACTCAAGGCATACATGAAGCTCACCACCTTCAAAGCACGCTTTAGGTTAATATCCTCAGTTAGTAATAACTCTCTCAGTTTAGTAATATTCTCGAATCTACAAGCCTGTGTTCTTTCATGTGTCTGTTTAGTTAGATATATTTATCTTTTAGTATATTACTCAGTTTAGTAATTATTCTCCGCACGCCCCTAAAGCCCTGATCATGATCACTTAGCTGAATTATTGTTCTCTCGAGTCTTGTTAATACTCATGTGTATAATGCGTCTACTAATCAGTTTAGTCAATAGTCGCTCTCAAATCGTCTCTACACGGTAAATACACATGCCTCGTTTGTTTTCATTGTGTATGTATATCCAGTTTAATAATATTCCTCAGTTCAACGTAGATTCACACTCAACTCGCCCCGAATATCAGTAGTTAGCCTGGTTAGTATTTGTCCTTCTCCATGTGATACTTTAGATTAAAGTAATACTCACCGTCAATCAAAGCCCGAATTACAGCCAGGGGCTCCATGTAATAGCTCTTCGTTCTCTCTGTTTTACGCTAAATACGTGTAATGTATACCGCAACGTCACTAAAGCCCTGTACATAGAGCCTTGTTTGTATGCTATTAGTGTATGTACTTCTGCAGTTGTCACTATGTAAAAGTCCCTCCCGAATACAGGTTCCAAACGTTGAAGCCTGATATGTTTCACCTTTCATCCACGTGTTATGTATAGTCAGGTTGAGTAAAAACTCTCTCCGTTTAGTAATAACTGCACGGTCATCATGGATTAAGTGAATCACCTCTGAATACAAGCGCTTTTGTTCTTCATGTGTATGTATATGCAGTCACTAAAGCCTGATACAAGCCGGGTTCGTAAGTTCTATTTACCTTTGTCTCACGTTTGATTCCGCTAACTCTATTTTCTCTGTTTCTCATGAAGTCTTTTGAGTACAGATTATGGTCTTCAATCGATGCCATGAGTATCTCTTCGCTCGCTCAGGTTGGCGAGGTTGAAGTATGTCCTGGAGTTTAAGTAAATTAACTCCTACGCTTGTAGAGGTTTGTTAGTTGGTGTGGTGGATGTACGTGTTGTCCTGTGTGTGTGTTGTGTTGTGTGTGTGGTATGGTGTGATGTGTGTGTGTGTGGAGTGTGTGTGTGCTCTGTCTGTGGTGTGTGTAGGTTGTGTGTTGTTTGTGTGTGTCGTGATGTAGTGTGATAGTGTGCTCTGTGTGTGTGTGTGTGTTGTGTGTGTGTGGTGAGATTGAAGAGGTGAGTGCTGCGTGTAGCTCACCAAGACAACCCAGAGGATTGGAAGTGACTTGTTTAGAAGAAAACAACTGCTACAGTAATGATCAAGTACTGTAAATCACTAACAGAGCAGGTTTGAGTGTATTAGAGTAGTAGCATGCCATTGGCTGTGTCAAAGAATTCTCAAAATACTTTTTGTCTGACCTCTGCTTTTGCTTCTTAATATAAGGTCATTTGATAAAGAGACATAAGTTGACTGTTTTCATGTCTTCCGTAGCATTATTTTCTGAGAAGCAATCAGGACATGCTCATAAGTGACATGTGATTGCATATTACCTGTTTGGCTATCTGTGTCTGTAGGCCTATTGCTGTGGTTCCATGTTATTAGTATGTGAGTTCATAAGCAGTACATGGTCTTTCTGAGAGAAAGGTGACATGCTAACTCCTACAATCCTGACAGGCTGTGCTCGACTTGTATAGTTTATCTTTAGGAAATGTCAAGTCTTTGCAACAAAAGCAGTGTTCTTGTCATATGAGAAATATGCGTTGCTTTGTGTCTGGGAAGGAAAGTGAAGGCTGAAATACATTGTGGTCCAAGTAATCTCATGGAGAGACTATTCTTTTGGTGTCTCCCGCCTACCCACTGTTCTCTCCCTTGCCCTCTCACCTCGCCTCCTTCTCCCACTCCCCTCTCTCTCTCATCAAATGGGCTTTTATTGGCATGGGAAATTGTTTACATTGTCAAAGCAAGTAAAATGGATAAACAAAAGTTTATCTCTCTTTCTGTCACACACACACTACCCAAGATCTACCCGGTCAATTCTCGTTCATTTTAACTCTCCACTGTCTCCAACCAGTATCCTGGGGCTTTCCTGTAGGTCCTGAAATAGCATCCCCAGATCTGAGACCATCAGAGAGCCACAGTTAGCTCGCTCCTCGTCTCTCTCTCATCTCTCATCTCTACTCTCTCTCTCTGCTTTATCAATCTCTCTCTCTTATCTCTCTCTCGTCTCTAGCTTGAGTACATTATCCCGCGGGTTATCTGCTAATCTACTTCTCTCTCTAGTTTCTAGTAATACTTCTCTCTCTCCCCGTTAGTAATATCTCTCAGTTTGTACAATTCTCTCTCTCTCAGTTTAATCCGTAATACTTCCTCTCTCGTCTTCTCTTTCTCGGCCGTATCTTCATCGTTAAATCACTTCCTCTCGGTTTCTATAGCTAATTCACTCCTCCGCCCAGTCTTTTAGGTCATCATCTATTCTTCTCTGTCTATTCAATCTGATTGATTGATGCTCTTTAGGCCGTACTCTGAAGTATACATTCCTTCTCTTGCCATTTCTCACTGCACCGTGGGTTATGTTAACCTGGGAGCATGCACATTGTACTGAGATGTGCAGATAGTGTGTGGACATTTGTGAGTGTTGTAGTAATGCATCTCTCGGATGTGGCGCTCTGTCGTGTGTGTGTGTGTGTGTGTTGCCACGGTGGGTGATTTTAAGTAATACTGCATAAAGTATATGCTTTATAGTATTATTCACTCCTCATGTTAACCACGTGGTTAAGGTCAAATTTACTAAGTTAGCGAAGTCTGATTAGCTGTTCAAGAATATTTCGACTCACGTTCACTTTAATTGCTCAATTAATATGCAAACTCTATTAATCAACTAGCCTCAACAATCTCTCTCATGTGTGTGTGTGTGTGTGTGTGTGTATCGTATGTGTAGTGTGTACTTATTCGCTATGTCATGTCGGTCACATTACTTAAATTTTAGAATCTCTCTCATGGAGCAATGGATGAATATGATATTCTTGTGACCTGACTAGTTCAGGTTGCCTTTGTTATGAATTGGAACTTGCGTCTCGCCAGTTGTTTTAGACTATGATGTAGATGATAATACTGACTACTTTTCTATCACTTCTCACGCTGGGCATAGCACATCACTAAAACTACACACACCCCACGCCACGCACACACACAAATGTCACACACTTACTGCACATCTAACAGTACATGTGCAGTCCATTACAAGCCCACGGGAGAAAAGGCAGAGAAGGTATGTTACTCGATACAGCACAGAGATCCATTTCAGATTGAATAGACAGAGAGAGAAGAGAGAGAGAGAGAGGAGAGAAGAGAGAGAGAGAGAGAGAGAGAGAGAGAGAGAGAGAGAGAGAGAGAGAGAGAGAGAGAGAGAGAGAGAGAGAGAGAGAGAGAGAGAGAGCGCTAACTGTGCTCTCTGTATGGTCTCAGATCTGGGATGCTATTTCAGGAGCTACAGGAAGCCCCAGGCGATACCTCGTGGTGGAGACAGTGGAAAGTAAAATGAGACAGATTTACCGGGTAGATCTTGGGTAGTGTGTGTGTGAACAGAAAGAGAGATAAACTTTGTTAATCCATTTTACTTGCTTTGACAATGTAACACATGTTATCCCATGCACAATTAAGACCCTTATATTGAATATGAAGAGAGAGGGGATGTGAGCAAGGAGGGCGAGGGTGAGAGGGCAAGGGAGAGAGAGATCATGGTGGTATGCGCGGTACCGGGAGACACCAAAGAATAATGGTCTCTCCAGTGAGTTACTTGACGACACTAATGTATTTCAGCCTTCACTTCCTCCCAGCACAAAAGCAACGCATATTTCTCTCAATTGACAAGAAACCTGCTTTTTGTTGCAAAGACTTGGACATTTCCTAAAGATAAACTATATACAATTCAGGAGCACAGCAGCCTGTCAGGATTGTAAGGAGTTAGCATGTCACCTTTCTCTCAGAAAGACCATGTACTGCTTATGGAACTACATACAGTAAATACATGGAACCACAAGCATAGGCCTACAGACACAGATACGCCAAACAGGTAAATAATGCAATCACATGTCACTTATAATGAGCAGTCTTCCTGATTGCTTCTCAGAAAATAACTTGCTACGGAGACATGAAAACAGTCAACATCTTATGTCTCTCTTATTTCAAATGACCTTATATTAGAGCAATTCAGAGTCAGACAAAAGTAATTTTGAAGGATAATTCTTTGACACAGCCAATGGCATGCTACTACTCTAATACTCAAACCTGGACTGTTAGTTTTATCTTTACAGGTAGCTTTGACATGTTAACGTAGCAGTTGTTTTCTTCTAAACACAGTCACTTCCAATCCTCTGGGTTGTCTTGGGTGAGCTACACGCAGCACTCACCTCTCTCACAACAGACACATTCCAAGATTTATGTGTAAATTTCATTCAGTTTAGTATACCTTCGGGTTGTAATTATATCGTCTGCGAGTTTAAGTGAATACTCTCAGTGTTGTCGTTAATGGGCTCAGTTTACGTAAATATTCATCCACACCACACACACATAACAACTACACACATCTAGCATACTCACAGGTAATAATTTCTAGATCAGGTTTGAAGGTAATGAATTCTCTTCAGTCTCGCTACAGACATCACACAGACCATCTCTCAACGGACATACTATTCTCAGTTTAGTAATACTCTCTAGCCACAGTGTTTAGGTAATATTCACACACATCACACACTCTACACGAACTTCACGCGCTACGATCACATCCAACATCACAACCTCACACACACGACATATCCACACACAGATTTACACGATGACCATCATCATCTACGCTGTCTATGTAAATACCACGCGACAAGAATCTTCTCTCATGTTTCGTAGATAGCTAATTGTAGTACCTTTCACAAAGACGTTATGATAAGAAGAAAAAGAGGAGGGGAAAGGACAAGGTAGAATCAGGGCTTGTATCCGGGGCTTTAGTGACGTGCTATACAATACACATGATAAGAATCGGGTTAGTAATACTTCTCTCACGGGCTTTGTTAAGTAAATTTACTACGTGGCTTTCTAGGTAGTTGTAGATCGATATACTGTCTTATATCCTAACATGAAGAAAACAGGCTTGTATTCTCGTTTAGTTGGAGGTCTATATTTAAGTGACGTCTCGCTATCTAGTTTAGTAATATACTCTCTCACATGAACCGTGGGGTTAGATTACATACAGATCTCTTGCCTATTCAGGGCTTTAGTGACGTGCTACATATTCAAGTTCTTAGAGTAAGATCACTAACGAGGTTGTCATTGCGCAGGGTCTTTACTTGTAGCTTACTCTCTCGCACGCAGTGTCATTATGCTATACTATCATCCAATGAAGATTCGCATTACAGGCTTGTATTCGCGAGATACGGTCTTCAGTGATCACGTGCTATACATACACATGAAGGATAACGGAACAGGTGCTTAGTTAATTAGTATTCTCCCGGCAGGGCTTTTTAAGCAGGAAATGCTCCGTGCTATATCGTTCATACAACTGTAGATAACTGAACCAATCTCAGGCTGTGTATTCAGGGCTTTAGGTGGCGGGGTGTAGTATACTCTCCTATTCAAGTTTAAGTATTCATCTATCCAAGGTTACGTAAATTTACGACTACGAAAGGCTTGTATTCTATGGGCTTTAGTGGCGTGCTAATACATTATTCATCTGAAGAATCAGTTTATAACGTGGAATGGGCCAAAATTCACCTAACTTATTGTGGGAAGCTTGTGGAAGGCTCCCCAAAACATTTGACCCAAGTTAAACAATTTAAAGGCAATGCTACCAAACACTAATTGAGTGTATGTAATCTTCTGACCCACTGGGAATGTGAATAAATAAATAAATGCTGAAATAAATCATTCTCTCAACTATTATTCTGACATTTAACATTCTTAAAATAAAGTGGTGATCCTAACTGACCTAAGAAAGGGAATTTTTACTAGGATTAAATGTCAGGAATTGTGAAAAAGTGAGTTTAAATGTATTTGGCTAAGGTGTATGTAAACTTCCGACTTCAACTGTACATGGTGACAGTCATTTACATTCAGGAAGAGAAACATTGGTTCTGTCCCAAATGGAACGCTATTCCCTATATAGTGCACTAATTTTGACCAGGGCCCATAGTGCTCTGGTTAAAACTAGTGACCTTTAGGGAATAGGATAACATTTGGGACTCACCCTCTGAGAGAGATACACCACCAGTCCCATTCTGCCTAGTGTGAGCTCTGACGTTACTTGATGCTCTGTATCAAACATTCTCAGTGAGGACTTAGTGAGCTCAGTTGTCATAATTGGGGCTAGTTTGATTTTTTTACCTGACCATGATGATCTCTGGGCTCTAGTCATTACACGTGAATTACCCCAACAACATCTTCCAATCCTGGAACTGGCTTGAGCATCAATCAGTCATTTAACAAAATCAATCTCACACTAGAGTGAATGAATCTGTTCACTCCCAAACTTGGCTGTACGGGCCGGGGACAAGGCTGAGAGTGTGAATGGACAAGAGGTCAGTCTGACCGATAGAACTGGAAGGAGTTTCATTCTATTTCTAGGATCTGACCTTACTCTACAGACAGCTCAGGCAGGTCTATCAACTCCTGTGGAGTTGTCCTCCCTGCTGTCTCTAGGAAGGGGCTTTGTATATATAGTATCTATGCTCTTTTATCCATCACTTATCATATCATTCTCTGCCTCTTTTTTGTCACTTCTCCCTCTCACCCTCTGTTTGTATTTTTCTTAGACCCTGTGGTGCAGCGAGGGTTTATAATACAGAGCTCCAGCTCTTTGTTGTGTCGTTGTGTCTGTGTGTCTCCCTGTCCCTCTCCGCCTCTTCTTCTGTAACTTTCTCTCTCTCTCTCTCTCTCTCTCTCTCTCTCCTCTCGCTCTCTCTCTCTCTCTCTCTCTCTCCTCTCTCTCTCTCTCTCTCTCTCTCTCTCTCTCTCTCTCTCTCTCTCTCTCTCTCTCTCTCTCTCTCTCTCTCTCTCTCTCTCTCTCTCTTCTCTCTCTCTCTCTCTCTCTCTCTCTCTCTCTCAATCTCAATTCCAATTCAATCACATGGACGTTTATTGACATGGCAAGTTTTATTACTACATTAGTCAAGTTTACAGATCGAAATTAAATGAAATATATATGTATATATATACACAAAAATATATATATATTATAATATAAATAAACTGGTGTGGGAGTTAACAGCAATAATAATAGTGAGTACGCTGTGACTCGGGATTCCACTTAATAACAGCTACAACAACAAGTATTAATCAGAACAACAATACATTAAAGCAAACAGTAGAAGCACCGTCGTCAACATACTGAGAAGACGCACAAACCTTGGTACGAAAGACAAAAACAAAACTAACTAAATCGGAAATATTAATCCAACATTACTTTGACATTCTTCACTGGACTGTCCCTCAGCTGTGCAGGAGACAGCATATCTTGGCTGCCAAAACTGCACATTTTCGGCTTTTCACCCAATAAATACTTGATTCTTCTTCATCTTTTTATAGTTTCAAATTCTTTAGGTATTAATTATCACATTTGGGAAAACATATGCTCTTAGGTTCTGAGCGTATTTGTCACAGTGTAGTAGGAAACTGCACTTCTGTCTCTACCTCTCCCCTGGAGCAGAGTGAGCACAGCCTGTCCTCCCTGGGCAGCCAGGTTTGTCTGTGACGACCGGTCTCTATAGCCAGACTGTGCTCACTGAGTCTGTACCTAGTCAATGTTTTCCTCAGTTTTCTATCAGTCACAGTGGTCAGATAGTCTGCCACCATGTACTGTCTGTTTAGAGCCAAATAGCATTGAAGTTTACTTTGATTTTTTGTGGTGTCTTTCCAATAGGTTATATATTTTTCTTTTTGTTTTGTGATGATTTGGTTGGGCCAGATTTTCTGAGGGCTGTCCCGAGGCTCTATGGGGTTGGTTTGGGTTGGTGAACTGAGCCTCAGAACCACTCTCTCTCTCTCTCTCTCTCTCTCTCAGTGAGGGTTCATTAAGTAGATCTCTATACCAGACTGGAGAGGATATCTCCTACAGTCTGGCTGCTGGCAGTAGTCACACAGCTCCACATGGCTCTGGCTCAATGGACACACTGATGATCCAACTCCCATCTGATCGTTTCCCACACTAATATAACTCCCATACTGACATTCTAATATTCTGAAAGAAATGTTTAGGCGATGTGATTTTATGTGTTATCTTCAGTTCCCTGTTTTGACAATCTTTCAGGCCCCTACAGTAAGTATTGAATGAATCTGCCACTAAGTATAGTAACATTGCCAGTGGTTGGTTGGTTAATGGTTCATGGTAAATGGTTAATTGCCGGTTAGTGATCAGTTAGTTAGTGGTTAGCTCTGATATCTCTTCATTCTCTATCTTTCTAGTTCTTGTCTCACTGTTGGCCTGCTGCCTCTACCAATCCCAACGTGCTGGATACAAACATGACACTGCACGGTTCAAGGACACAACCTCCATTCCCAGCAGCAAATTCCACCTCTTGCAGGGGGGGCGGGGAGCAGGAGGTCACAAACTCACACCCTCTGGGTCTCCTGCAGGGAAGCTAATTCACACAACAGAAAGGGGTGTCGGAGAGTGTTTGAGGGTGTTAAGTTTGGGAATAGGACAACCGATTGGGTTATTGTGAAGATGAAAGTGTATGATAGAAAATGGTACGCCTCGTGTAGCCTATGTGGGTGAATGTGGCTTCAGTGTGGTGTTAGAGACACCTTTGAATTGGATTTGCACTGGTTGTATGGTACAATCCCCGAGAACCATCAACACCCTAGCTTCAGTGTGAAGTAGAAACCTCCACCTCTTTCAAACCGCTTATCTACCAGTATCACACAATATGGCTGAAGTAAGAGTAGGTTAGGAACGCTAGTACACAAGTACCAGGTCAGGCAACCGTGATTTATGAAAATGTCTGATGAACCTATTCACCTCGTTGGATTGGAATCACAGACAGTAGTCTCAGTTTGGCCAAACTTCCTATGGGGGGGACTTAGTGCACAGACTTAAAACAGTCAACACAGCAGTAGAGTAAGAGATGGRGCTGCAGTGGATAGCAGCCATTTTACAGGCTCCTGACCAATTCTTATTTTTGTTGTGCATAACGTGTTCGCCATAATTTCCTATGAACGAAAACAGCTTCTGGACAGAACAGCGACCACTAACCTCGATTTGGATGACAATTTATACTACAACGATTCGACAGCTCTGGACTTGCTGCTTACTCCAGACCAGGCGCTAATCCCCGGGACTAGAAAGAGGAAGCGACAGCGCAAGACAGGCAGACGAGCCGCCACCCTGACGAGATTATGTTGACGAGGAAATAAACCGCCTCTACCCTCTGTTCTTTTGGCGAACGTACAGTCACTAGAGAACAAACTGAAGAACTTTAATATTCAATGTTTCTCGGAGTCGTGGCTGAACAAGGACATGGATAATATATAGTGCATTCGGAAGGATTCCGACCCCTTGACTTTTTCRACAATCATCTCAGCAGCACTCCACCAATCAGGCCTTTATGGTAGAGTGGCCAAGCGGAAGCCACTCCTCAGTAAAAGGCACTTGACAGCGCCCTTGGAGTTTGCCAAAAGTTACCTAAAGGACTCTCAGACCATGATAAACAAGATTCCCTGGTCTGATGAAACCCAAGATTGAACTCTTTGGCCTGAGTGCCAAGTGTCACATATGGAGGAAATCTGGCACCATCCCTACGGTGAAGCATGGTGGTGGCAGCATCATGCTGTGGGGATGATCTTTCAGAGGCAGGGACTGGGAGACTAGCCAGGATCGAGGGAAAGATGAACGGAGCAAAGTGCCGAGAGATCCTTGATGAAAACCTGCACCAGAGCGCTCAGGACCTCAGACTGGGGAGAAGCTTTACCTTCCAACAGGACAATGACCCTAAGCACACAGCCAAGACAACGCAGGAGTGGCTTTGGGACAAGTCTCTGAATGTCCTTGAGTGGCCCAGCCAGAGCCTGGACTTGAACCCGATCGAACATCTCTGGAGAGACCTGACAATAGCTGTGCAGCGATGCTTCCCATCCAACCTGACAGAGCTTGAGAGGACCTGCAGACAAGAATGGGAGAAACTCCCCGAATACAGGTGAGCCAAGCCTGTAGCATCATACCCAATAAGACTCGAGGCTGTAATTGTTGCCAAAGGTGCTTCAACAAAGTACTGAGTAAAGGGTCCGCACCGATCTGATTCAGAGGGGTTAAATGCGGAAGACACATTTCAGTTGAATACATTCAGTTGTACAACTGACTAGGTATCCCCCTTTCCATTTCAGTTTTTTTTATCTTTAATGCAGACTATACTATTTACCAAGAGAGTTTTCATCAAAATGTTTCATGGCTATCTATTTTCCACTACAAACCGATGCTGGCACTAAGACTGCACTCAACGAGCTGTATAGGGCAATAAGCAAACAAGAAAATGTACATACAGAGGCGGTGCTTCTATTGGCTGATGATTTTAAAGCAGGGAAACGGAAATTAGTTTACCTTCATTTTTACCAGGATATCACCTGTACAACTAAATGCAACACAAATCTACATCACCTTTACTCCACACATAGAAACTCATACAAGGCTCTTGCCCTTCCTTTGGGCAAGTCTCTATCCTCCTGATTCCTGCTTACAAGAAAAAATTCAAACATGAAGTACCAGTGATGCCCTCAATACGGAAGTGGTCCGATGAAGCGGACGCTAAGCGACAGGACTGTTTCGCTAGCACAGACTGGAATATGTTCTGAATCCTACTATGCCGGCTCTGACGCTCGTCGGATGTGYCAGGTTTAGCAAATTATCACGGATTAAAAAGGTKAACCAAGCCGCGAGCTGCCCTGTGACGCGAGCATACCAGATGAGCTAAATGCCTTCTATGTTCACTTCGAGGCAAGCAACACTGAACTAGTGTTGTCACAATACCATCATTTTGACTTCAATACCAGATTTAGTATCACAGTACTCGATACCATCACGACACTCGATACCAAAACGATACCACGGCAAAAATTTTGGCATATTAGTCACCTGATCCAGACAGATAAACTCAGCTACTGCTCTGTTAAATGGTTGGGCATCTTTTGAGCGCATTTTTTTTTTTACATCAACATATTTCAGAGACAGCCATATATACATGAATTAAACAATTATACAATCATACAATCAATTAGACATTTTTTTTGTTTCTCAATCTAACTGCATAATGGTAATAATTTATTTGAATGGTAAATCTCTGTTGATAAATGTTGTAAATCAACATCAACCTTATCCACAAAACAGGTGAATACATATTCAATAGGAGTGTGTTGAGTTATTGAGCTTCTTTTAGCAGATTTCATGGGGCTACAGATGACAAACAATCTGTTTCTCTTCCATTTGGGACTTATTTTATTMTACTGATCAACAACATTTGCATAGAAGTATCCTATTTTATAAAAATGTGCGCTGTCTCTTTAACCAGTAATAATGTCATTCATAATGCAGTTAGTTCGCTAATGAGAGACCGAATAAGTGAATGAATAAAATTTTGTCAATCAGCTTTGAAATCAACATTATTTGCTGATTACATTTTGCTGATCACAAACAAAGGACTAGGGTAGTGAATTGATGTCAGATTTATCTGTAAGCTAGCAAGGAAAGTTATCCTACAAAGCTGGATGCTACCAGTATTTCAATGTAAAGTGTTCTAGCCTGTATAGACATTGTTTTGTGAACAATAATTAACAGTTTCAACATTTCTACAGGCAGTGTCGCATTATTCATGTGTGTTAACTTCTGTGCAGCATGAGTGGGTATCTAACATAATGCCGCCCAGACTCCCAGTGCAGGTTAGCAATGAGTAAGTGGAACAGGCACGCTATAACAAGGGGTCGGCTGTGCTTATAGACAGTATTGATCCGTGGGACACATTTGACAGAAGTACCGAAAGTAACATAAATTCTAGCACCTAGTATCGAAAAAGTACAGACGTTTTGGTATACCGTGCAACACTACTCTGAACCATGGATGAGTGCACCAGATGTTCCAGACGACTGTGTGATCTTGCTCTCCGTAGCCAATGTGAGCAAGTCCTTTAAACAGGTTAACATTCACAAGGCTGCGTACTCATAGCATGCGCTGACCAGCTAGCAAGTGTCTTCACTGCTATTTTCAACCTCTCTCTGACCCAGTCTGTAATACCTACATGTTTCAAGCAGACCACCATAGTCCATGTGCCCAAGAACGCCAAGTTAACCTGTTTAAATGACTATCGCCCCGTAGCACTCATCTGTAGCCATGAAATGTTTTGAAAGGCTGGTCATGGCACACATCAACAGCATCATCCTCAAAAGGTTCTACAGCTGCACCATTGAGAGCATCTTGACTGGCTGAATCACCGCTTGGTATGGCAACTGCTTGGCATCCGACCGCAAGGCACTACAGAGGGATGTGCGTACGGCCCAGTACATCACTGGGGCCGAGCTCCCTGCCATCCAGGACCTCTATACGAGGCGGTGTCAGAGGAAGGCCCTAAAATTTGTCAKGGACTCCAGCCACCCATAGACTGTTCTCTCTGCTACCACATGGCAAGCGGTACCGATGCACAACGTGTGGAACCAACAGGACCCCGAATAGCTTCTATCCCCAAGCCATAAGATCGCTAAATAGTTACCCAAATAGGTATTTTGCCACAACTTTGGAAGTATGCTTGGGGTCATTGTCCATTTGGAAGACCCATTTGTGGAGGAGTACAATTGTTTTTCTGAGGTCTTGGATGATTTCTTTTGATTTCCCCATGATGTCAAGCAAAGAGGCTCTGAGTTTGAAGGTAGGCCTTGAAATATATCCACAGGTACACCTCCAATTGACTCAAATTATGTTAATTAGCCTATCAGAAGCTTCTAAAGCCATGACACAATTTTCTGGAATTTTCCAAGCTGTTTAAAGGCACAGTCAACTTGGTGTACGTAAAGTTCTGACCCACTGGAATTGTGATGCAGTGAATTATAAGTGAAATAATCTGTCTGTAAACAATTGTTGGAAAAATTACTTGTGTCATGCACAAAGTAGATGTCCTAACCGACCTGCCAAAACTATAGTTTGTTAACAAGAAATTTCGTGGAGTGGTTAAAAAACAAGTTTTATTGACTCTAACCTAAGTGTGTGTAAACTTCCGACTTCAACTGTACATATCTACCTCAATTACCCCTGTACATCGACTGGTTCCCCGTGTATATGGCCAAGTTATCGTTACTCATTGTGCATTTATTCCTCTAGCTATTCTTTTTTATTAAGAATCTCTCTCCATTGCTGGGTAAGTAAGCATTTCACTGTTAGTCTACACCTGTTGTTTATGAAGCATGTGACAAATACAATTGTATTTGATTTGAGCCATTTTCCAGTAAGTGACTCAATTCCACCTCATCAAGCCAGTGTGTGTCCTTAATGGTCATGAATGAGAATTGTCTTGGCTAATATTGATCCCATGTTCCTCATTTCCTCTACGGCGTGAGTTCCTTGAAAGCCTAAGCAAGCGAGGGGGAGGTGAGGGGAGGCGAGGGGGGAGACAGCAAGAGCGTCAAGTTCGCCCCACACACTCCGGGAAATCAATGAGAGGCTGTCTGCACTGCAGACGAAGGAGACTTGGAGATCAGGCCATAAGAGGGGCATAGAAATAGACATAGAAATAGAATTCTAGGTCTATGGGAATGCAAGGTGTTTCAACAACTATTGCTCCTGTTTTAAGTGTCCCATCCATTCATTTATGTTGGTCATTGAGTGTTTGTCTGATATAGCAGCATACTGTTTTCTTAGAGTTGTATTTTTTTAATCATATGAGTTTGTGTCCAAGTACCTTCCCGACTATCATGGGTCCGAGTACCCATAACACCCTCTGTTTCCCTCAGACATTTCTAAACCAGAGAAATGTGTCAAAAAGGTCAGCAGACACTGCAGACACTGTATAGTTTGCTAAAGGCCAGTGGATACAAGTCCAGCCGTGTTAAATGCCATAAGCCAACTTCGCCCATTTCGTTTTTTTATATTTGACCAATTATCTTTATTCAACCATCCATCAGACAGACACTGGGAGTTCTGGCAGGGCAGTATTGATTGCTTGTCCAGAGTGCCCAGAGTGTTTCCATGCACTGTTGAAATGGTCAGTTATGAATGATTGAGAGACACTCATCTTATTAGGGTGGATAGAGGCCTCTCTCTGCCACTGGGTCAGATGCATCTGAAATGGCACCCTATTCCCTATACAATCCACTACTTTTGTCAAATAAGTGCACTACATGGAATAGGGTGTCATTTTAGACACCGCCTTTGCATTGACCATGCCAGAAGATGAGGGGTGTTCTTCTGAATGAAAATGATTATGTAGTAGTGAATTACGTTGTTGCTCATTTACATATTTTCCCTAAATTGCGTGGTTTACTATTTTATTTCAATAAATATTAGTAAATTGTATCGGCTTCTTACAGTGCATGTTCATATTCCTTGTTGCAACACAGTTTGAATTGAAGTTCCACTGGGATTTTGTGAGAGCAACACAGAGAGGAGCTGGGCTAATTTGCCTGCACTTCTCTGACTGAGCTCTGTGGAAATAGTCGTTTGTCTCTCAACGAAGTCATCAGACAGGATCAGTCCTCCAGTCACGCTAATAGAATCCGAGCTGTCTCATTCCATTATGGAAACCCAGTAGAAATCACAGATATTCATGAGAGGAGTAGCAACCCGCTACAGCTGTTTAAACAGTGGGAGGCAGTTGTAGTGTAGACGGTCATCTAAGGTCAGGGTTAAAGTACCGGTTTGAGGACGGTAAGCTAGATCTGTCCATGTACCCGCAGCGTTGAACCTTTTACTGCAGTGGGCTGAATAAGGGTCACACACAGTGTCTCTTGGTAGTCTTCAAACAAGAAGACACCTGTACCATGTCAGATATAGAGTTMAAATGTATTACATTTTGAGTTTGCATCCCAATATTACACTTCATATACATAATGGAATACTGAAAAATATAACAACCGTTTTGACATAAACCCACCAGATTTTCTGTGTTAAAAAAAGAAGAATGTTTATTAATTAGGAAATTAGGAAAAATATGAATAACATTCCACCCATGAGGCCACTAGGTCATTTGACTGCAGGAAAGGTCTACACAGAAGAAATGGAGAAGATTCCCCATGTAATGAGAATGTTTAGTTGGCACGATGTCCCATTTTAGTTAGGACAAAATGATTGGGAACAAAGTGTCAGCCAGCTAAACTCTCTTTTTGTCACCGTATGCAGATGGGCCCTAAGCATTGTTTGACTGCCATTTTTTTTAAATATTTTTTATTTTTTATTTTTTTTATTTCACCTTTATTTAACCAGGTAGGCTAGTTGAGAACAAGTTCTCATTTGCAACTGCGACCTGGCCAAGATAAAGCATAGCAGTGTGAACAGACAACACAGAGTTACACATGGAGTAAACAATAAACATATCCATAAACTGGTTAAGAAAAAAAAAAGAAAAAAAGAGAGAATCTATATACAATGTGTGCAAAAGGCATGAGGTAGGCAATAAATCGAATAATTACAATTTAGCAGATTAACACTGGAGTGATAAATCATCAGATGATCATGTGCAAGAAGAGATACTGGTGTGCAAAAGAGCAGAAAAGTAAATAAATAAAAGCAGTTGGGGGGTGAGGTAGGTAAATTGGGTGGGTAAGTTTACAGATGGACTATGTACAGCTGCAGCGATCGGTTAGCTGCTCGGATAGCAGATTTTTAAAGTTGTTGAGGGAGATAAAGTCTCCAACTTCAGATTTTTGCAATTCGTTCCAGTCGCAGGCAGCAGAGAACTGGAAGGAAAGGCGTCCAAATGAGGTTTGGCTTTAGGGATGATCAGTGAGATACACCTGCTGGAGGCGGTGTTGCGGGTGGGTGTAGCCATCGTGACCAGTGAACTGAGATAAGGCGGCACTTTACCTAGCATAGCCTTGTAGATGACCTGGAGCCAGTGGGTCTGACGACGAACATGTAGCGAGGGCCAGCCGACTAGGGCATACAAGGGTCGCAGTGGTGGGTCGTATAAGGTGCTTTAGTAACAAAACGAATGGCACTGTGATAAACTGCATCCAGTTTGCTGAGTAGAGTATTGAAGCTATTTTGTAGATGACATCGCCGAAGTCGAGGATCGGTAGGATAGTCAGTTTTACTAGGGTAAGTGTTGGCGGCGTGAGTGAAGGAGGCTTTGTTGCGGAATAGAAAAACCGATTCTTGCTTGATTTTGGATTGGAGATGTTTGATATGAGTCTGGAAGGAGAGTTTGCAGTCTAGCCAGACACCTAGGTACTTAAGATGTCCACATATTCTAGGTCGGAACCGTCCAGGGTGGTGATGCTAGTCGGGCGTGCGGGTGCAGGCAGCGAACGGTTTGAAAAGCATGCATTTGGTTTTACTAGCGTTTAAGAGCAGTTGGAGGCCACGGAAGGAGTGTTGTATGGCATTGAAGCTCGTTTGGAGGTTAGATAGTACAGTGTCCAAGGAAGGGCCGCGAAGTATATAGAATGGTGTCGTCTGCGTAGAGGTGGATCAGGGAATCGCCCGCAGCAAGAGCAACATCATTGATGTATACAGAGAAAAGAGTCGGCCCGAGAATTGAACCCTGTGGTACCCCCATAGAGACTGCCAGAGGACCGGACAACATGCCCCCGATTTGACACACTGAACTCTGTCTGCAAAGTAGTTGGTGAACCAGGCAAGGCAGTCATTAGAAAAACCGAGGCTACTGAGTCTGCCGATAAGAATATGGTGATTGACAGAGTCGAAAGCCTTGGCCAGGTCGATGAAGACGGCTGACAGTAATGTCTTTTATCGATGGCGGTTATGATATCGTTTAGTACCTGAGCGTGGCTGAGGTGCACCCATGACCGGCTCGGAAACCGGATTGCACAGCGAGAAGGTACGGTGGGATTCGAGATGGTCAGTGATCTGTTTGTTGACTTGGCTTTCGAAACCTTAGATAGGCAGGGCAGGATGGATATAGGTCTGTAACAGTTTGGGTCCAGGTGTCTCCCCTTGAAGAGGGGATGACCGCGGCAGCTTTCCAATCCTTGGGATCTCAGATGTACGAAGGAGAGGTTGAACAGGCTGGTGATAGGGGGTGCGACAAATGGCGGCGGACAGTTTCAGAAATAGGGGGTCCAGATTGTCAAGCCCAGCTGATTTGTATGGGTCCCGGTTTTCCAGCTCTTTCAGAACATCTGCTATCTGATTGGGTAAAGGAGAAGCTGGGGAGGCTTGGCGCAGTAGCAGCGGAGGGGGCGGGCGTGTTGGCCAAGGTTGGAGTCGCCAGGAGGAAGGCATGGCCAGCCATTGAGAAATGCTTGTTGAAGTCTTCGATTATCACGGATTTATCGCGTGGTGACCGTGTTACCTAGCCTCATGCAGTGGGCAGCTGGGAGGAGGTGCTCTTGTTCTCCATGGACTTTACAGTATCCCAGAACTTTTTGGAGTTAGAGCTACAGGATGCAAATTTCTGCTTGAAAAAGCTGGGCCTTTGCTTTCCTGACTGACTGCGTGTATTGGTTCCTGACTTCCCTGAACAGTTGCATATCGCGGGGGCTCTTCGATGCTATTGCAGTTCGCCACAGGATGTTTTTGTGCTGGTCGAGGGCAGTCAGGTCTGGAGTGAACCAAGGGCTATATCTGTTCTTGGTTCTGCATTTTTTGAACGGAGCATGCTTGTCTATATGGTGAGGAAGTAACATTTAAAGAATGACCAGGCATCCTCAACTGACGGGATGAGGTCAATATCCTTCCAGGGTACCCGGCCAGGTCGATTAGAAAGGCCTGCTCGCAGAAGTGTTTTAGGGAGCGTTTGACAGTGATGAGGGGTGGTCGTTTGACGCGGACCGTGGCGGATACAGGCAATGAGGCAGTGATCACTGAGATCTTGATTGAAGACAGCAGAGGTGTATTGGAGGGCAGGTTGGTCAGGATAATGTCTATTAGGGTGCCCATGTTTACGGATTTAGGGTTGTACCTGGTGGGTTCCTTGATGATTTGTGTGAGATTGAGGGCATCAAGCTTGGATTGTAGGACTGCCGGGGTGTTAAGCATATCCCAGTTTGGTGTCACCTAACAGAACAAACTCTGAAGCTAGAGTGGGGAGCGATCAATTCACAGATGGTGTCCAGGGCACAGCTGGGAGCTGAGGGGGGTCGGTAGCAGGCGGCAACAGTGAGAGACTTATTTCTGGAGAGAATTAATTTTTAAAATTAGAAGTTCGAACTGTTTGGGCATAAGACCTGGAAAGTATGAACAGAACTTTGCAGCTATCTCTGCGTAGATTGCAACTCCTCCCCCTTTGGCAGTTCTATCTTGCGGAAAGTGTTATAGTTGGGTATGGAAATCTCAGAATTTTTGGTGGCCTTCCTAAGCCAGGATCGGACACGGCAAAGGACATCAGGGTTGGCAGAGTGTGCTAAAGCGGTGGGTAAGGCAACTTAGGGAGGCAGGCTTCTGATGTTGACATGCATGAGGCCAAGGCTTTTTCGATCACAGAAGTCAACAAATGAGGGTGGACTGGGGACATGCAGGGCCTGGGTTTACCTCACATCACCCGAGGAACAGAGGAAGTAGTAGGATGAGGTGCGGCTAAAGGCTATCAAAACTGTCGCCTAGAGCGTTGGGGACAAAGATAAAAGGAGCAGATTTATGGGCGTGGTAAGATAGATTCTGGGCATAATGTGCAGACAGGGGTATGGTGGGGCGTGGGTACAGCGGAGGCAGCCCAGGCACTGGGTGATGATAAGAGAGGTTGTATCTCTGGACATGCTGGTCTCAATGGGTGACGGTCACCGCATGTGTGGGGGTGGGACAAAGGAGGTATCGGAAGGTACGGAGAGTGGAACTACGGGGTCCATTGCAAACCAAAACATGATAACTGCCTGAACAACAGTATGCAAGGCATATTGATATTTGAGGAGACATACAATAAGGCATAAAGTGATTGCAGTCTTGATTGGGAGAGCTAGCTTAAAAACAACAGGTGAAGATAACAGCAGCTAGTCAGTTAAACAGCAGCAGCAGGTAAAAATGGCGACGCTAGGCAGAGAGGGTCGGATTAACTACACACAGATCCTGAGTTAAAGCACAGAGCCGACAGATAAACACAAATAAACGGAATGGAGTACCGTGAATTATGGACAGTCAGCAAGCATCAGCTATGTAGCCAAGTGATCATAGTGTCCAGGGGGCAGCCGTAGATGGAGCAGTGAGGCCTCCACTAAGCTAGCCCGCGCGTAAGATTGTTCGATAGACCTGTTTCAGATAGCAGCCGATATGCTCAAGACAGCTAACGATTAGCGGGCCGCAGTTAGCATATGGGCGTTCAGGTTACGTCGCGATGGAGGGGCCATTTGAATAACTCCCTCGGGCAGATAACGTCGGTATCCCAGTCGTGAAGGCCGGTGGGGCTCCGCATCGGCAGTAAAACGGGGTCGGATAGGTGATTGTAGCCCAGGAGTGGCTGATGGAACTCTTCAGCTGGCTAGCTCCGGATAATTGGTGTTTGCTCCGGAATTGATGTTAGCAATAGTCACTCGGATAGCAGCTAGTTAGCTGGCAAGATCAGGTGTAAATGTCCAGAGCTTGCGGTAAAAATCCGAGGATATGGAGAGAAAATAGGTCTGGTATGCTCTCTGGTCTGAGTCGCGTTGTACAAAACTGGCAATAGTTTTCCGAGCTAAAGGATAGCTGATAAGCGCTAGCTGTGGTTAGCTGAACTACTCACGTTAGCTTTGTGCAGCTGGCTAACTTCTGGCTAGATGAATAACTCCCTCGGCAGAATAACGTCGGTATCCAGTCGTGAAGGCCCGGTGGGCTCCGCATCGGCAGTTAAAACGGTCCGGATAGGTGATTGTAGCCCAGGAGTGGCTGATTATAAGGAGTCATAATATATGTATATAAGCACACAGAGTATATGGGATTTGGCGTTAAATAGTTTTGGAGTTTCACATTTTCCAGCTTGTTTTATTTAGATTTCATCCCCTTTTAAAGATGACTGGCGCTAACACGGTAAAGCAAGCCCTCAAGGCTCTGGTCAGCTTCAATGACTGGAGTTCTTTCTGTGCTGTAGAAAATGAAAAAGTGTACTGAACAAAAATATGAACGCAACACGCAGCAATTTCAAACAATTTAACTGAGTGACAGTTCGCATAAGGAAATCAGTCATTGAAATGAATTCGTTAGGCAACAGCTTGGTGGACATTCCGGTCAGCAGACAATTGTGACACTCCCGCAAAACTTGAGACATCTGTGGCATTGTGTTGTGTGACAAAACTGCACATTTTAGAGTGACCTTTATTGTCCCCAGCACAAGGTGCACCTGTGTAATGATCATGCTGTTTAATTAGCTTCTTGTATGCCACAGCCTGTCCAGTGGATGGATTATCTTGGCAAAAGCTCACTATGTAAACAAATTTGTGCACAAAATCTGAGAGAAATAAGCTTTTTGTGGGTATGGAAATGTCTGAGATCTTTTATTTCAGCCAATGAAACATGGGACCAACACTTTAATGTTGCATTTATATTTGTTCGTATTATATTAATGCATGGAGTGTAGCCAGTCTGTAAGTCAACATCCATCCTGTTACAGAATATGACGTTCGCCCAAGTCAATTTCACACACACACACACACACACACACAACACACACACACACACACACACACACACACACACACACACACACACACACACACACACACACAGACGAGTAATCGGAGCACTTTGACATTCGCCCATTCATGTCAATAGGTCACTATGAAAGAATAGAAGGATGCAGCTAGAATGTCTGGATTGTGTGGAGACGTATTGATGGGCCTGTCCTGTGGTTAGCAGCCCAGATGTAGGATCTTAATTGGACCAGTATTGTCACAGCAAAATAATCCTGCAGCAACAGGATTTGAACGGTTAGTCCATAATGTTGCTTGAACAGTGGTTAGGCTATTAGCTGGTCAAAATTTAGTAACATGAAAAGTGAAATACTCTTAATATAATTGTGCGTTAGTGCGGGTTTTCTGTGAATGTATGCATTTCCCGCGGTGCAGGAAAATTATCAGCAACAAAAGAGTGATCAAATAAAGATCCTAAACATCTGTAGGTGATGGAGGTCTAAAATGCCCTCTTCCCAGAAACACTGTGTAGGCAGCAGCTCTGGGAGTGTGTCCATCTCTCTGTACAGCTGTGGGAGTGTGTCCATCTCTCTGTACAGCTGTGGGAGTGCTGCCATCTCTCTGTAACAAGCTGTGGGAGTGTGTCCATCTCTCTGTACAGCTGTGGGAGTGTGTCCATCTCTCTGTACAGCTCTGGAGTGTGTCCATCCTCTCTGTACAGCTCCGGGAGTGTGTGTCCATCTCTCCTGTACAGCTCTGGGAGTGTGTGTCCATCTCTTCTGTATAGCTGTGGGAAGTGTGTCCATCTCTCTGTACAGCTCTGGAGTGTGGTGTCCATCTCTCTGTACAGCTGTGGAGTGTGTGTCCATTCTCTGTCAGCTGTGGAGTGTGTGTCCATCTCTCTGTACAGCTCTGGGAGTGTGTGTCCATCTCTCTGTACAGCTCTGGTGAGTGGTGTGTCCATCTCTCTGTACAGCTCTGGGAGTGTGTTCCATCTCTCTGTACAGCTCTGGGAGTGTGTCCATCTCTCTGTACAGCTGTGGGAGTGGTGTCCATCTCTCTGTACAGCTCTGGGATGTTGTCCATCTCTCTGTACAGCTGTGTTGTCCATCTCTCTGTAGGCAGTTGTTGTGTCCATCTCTCTGTACAAGCTGTGGGAGTGGTGTCCATCTCTCTGTACAGCTGTGTGTCCATCTCTCTGTACAGCTGTGGGAGTGTGTCATCTCTCTGTACAGCTGTGTGTCCATCTCTCTGTACAGCTGTGCTGTCCATCTCTCTGTACAGCTTGTGGGAGTGTGTCCATCTCTCTGTACAGCTGTGGGAGTGTGTCCAATATCTCTGTACGGCTGTGGGAGTGTGTGAGAAGTGTCCATCTCTCTGTACAGCCTGTGGGAAGTGTGTCCATCTCTCTGTACAGCTGTGGGAGTGTGTGTCCATCTCTCTGTACAGCTGTGGGAGTGTGTGTCCATCTCTCTGTACAGCTCTGGGAGTGTGTGTCCATCTCTCTGTACAGCTCTGGGAGTGTGTGTCCATCTCTCTGTACAGCTCTGGGAGTGTATCTATTTCTCCCCACACTCTCAGTGCCAGTTTAATTCATTTACAGCCTGTGCTGTGGTCGAATATCCATTACGGCTTGGAGTGTGTGTGTGTGTGAGTGTGTGCGTGTGTGTGCGTGTGTGTGAGTCTGTGTGAGTGCGTGTGCGCGCACGCTCGCGTGTGTGTGTCATGAGAAAAAACGTTGTTAGGATCTATTTCTGCTGACACATTAAAATCTCGGTCGATGGTAGTCTGCCACCTGACAATAATCTCCTAATTACCTTTGAGGGTGGTGTGTGTGTGTCCCCTGCACCAAAAGGTCAACAGTCAGATGGTTCTTTAAATGGCAGTCACAGAGCCATTATTACCACTTCAGTGGTGCAGACTGACATTTCACTTCCCTTAATTACCCCTAAGAGTTTTGGTAGAAATCAATATTTGTTCATCAGTATAGAGACAACATCTGACATACTCTGACTACTCAACGCCATTGCTCACCGTTGAGAAAATCCTGTTCAAGCAACTCAGTTTCTGTTCAGGCAAAAATTTTGCAATTCAGTGTTGACTATGATATCTATCGTATAAAGTGTCTGTTCCTTCTCCATCCGAATGTACAAGTGAATGCTTTGTGAAGCTTCGTCTCCTCTGGCAGTCTCAACTCTTTTGCTACCCGCTCCTCATAAATCTCGAGCAGCTCGCCGTTAGGAATCTCTAAGTGAAAACAAGCAGCACTCTACATTTGACACAGTCTGACTCCATACAAGATGTTTATTTTGCTGTGTAGCTGCAGCTTTCAAGGTTTTAGTCTTGATCTTAATTCTCAAACTCCCTTCGTACCTGTCGGGGGGGGGGGTACTATTTTTTTTTCCAGTGCCCAAAACGGTTCCCCTACTTTATTTGACTACGGGATAATGTAGAAAATACTGCAGTGCGGTGTGATCTGTGTTAGAAGAAGTGATTCTATTTACTACACTCTCATCTTTAGCCTGTATTCCCTTTCTTGATTTAGAAGAAATCCTCCAGGGATTGGATGTTCGATAAGTTAATGGTTTCCAGTAAAAGGACAGTAGAGCGCAACATGCTACTTAGCGCAACATGCTACTTAAATGTAGCTATTTGTTATGCAGTGAAAGGAAGGTACCGAGGTACTCATATTCAGGAGCTAGGGAGGCCTAGCAATAGGATGAGAAATATCTTTTACTCAGTATTAAAAATGAGATAGCCCACTGTGCTCTCAGCTCATTAGGATCACTGTTTAGAGAGAGCGTTATTAGAGTTTCCTATCTTCTAATGTTGGCTATTTTTAAATGTGAGAAATATTATATTTTCTTCATTCTTTTCATCGCCCCATTTCCACCTTTTTCTCTCTCTCACATGTTCAAATAATTATAGCTCATTGCCAACCCCTAGCTCATCAGTGAGTGTTAGATAGAGGGAGGGAAAGTGAAAGACGTGTGCCAGTCTCACTCGCTCTAACTCTCCCACTTCTCCCACTTCCCAGTTCTGTCATTACAGACTGGAGAGCACGGAGGAAAGGAGACAAGGAAAGGAGACATGGAAAGGAAGGAAGTATTGAAACGAATGTCTCTTTCTGTCTTTGCTGCTGCAGGAACTTCTACTACATCACCATGCTGAGGGACCCRGTCTCCCGCTACCTGAGCGAGTGGAAGCACGTGCAGCGCGGCGCCACCTGGAAGACAGCCCTGCACYTGTGTGACGGCCGCTCTCCCACCCAGGACGAACTGCCCGCCTGCTACAGTGGCGACGACTGGACCGGGGTCACGCTGACCAACTTCATGGARTGCCCTTCCAACCTGGCCAACAACCGGCAGGTCCGCATGCTGGCCGACCTCAGCCTGGTGGGCTGCTACAACGTCTCCACCTTCACCGCCGGCGCCGAACGGGAGCGCGGCCGCGTCCTACTAGCCAGTGCCAAGAACAACCTCCGCAACATGGCCTTCTACGGCCTGACCGAGTTCCAGCGCAAGACGCAGTACCTGTTTGAGCGGACGTTCGGCCTGCGCTTCATCCAGGCTTTCACGCAGATCAACAGCACGCGGGCGGCCAGCGTGGGGGTGGGGGAGGGGGCTCTGCGGCGGCGCATCGAGGGGCTCAACGCCCTGGACGTGGAGCTGTACGAGTATGCCAAGGAGCTGTTCCTCCGGAGGTACCAGTACAGCCACCAGACACAGCACCGGGAGCAGAGGRTGAGGAGGAGGCAGGAGAGGCAGGAGGAGAGGCAGRGGCTACACCAGCACAGYGCCCCCATCTCCAAAGCCAGGAGGGAGGAGGAGGAGAGGGAGATAGAGGGGGTGGAAGGGGAGGAGGTGGGAGGTGTAGCCACCACAGAGGACTACAGCAGCCAGGTGGTGAGATGGTGAGGCCCGTAACACCCATGCAAGGACTAGTACTTCCTGTCGTTCTCTCTCTCTCTCTCTCTCTCTCTCTCTCTCTCTCTCTCTCTCTCTCTCTCTCTCTCTCTCTCTCTCTCTCTCTCTCTCTTCTCTCTCTCTCCTCTCCTTCTCTCTCTCTCTGCCTTGGGCTGCCCAATGGTGTCTTAATCTTTCAGATAGATGTATGTATTATGATGTGGTAAACTTTTGTTTCTCCTCTCATGCAGAGTTTATTGTGTGTGTTCATTTTCTAATGCTTGTCTGTTTTTCAAAGTAGGTGAACAACTCTAGGGTGTCAAATGAACATTCTACAAGATTTGATCAGAATCTCCATGGGACTGTACGTAAACAAAATTAGCGCCTCAGGATTCTTGAAAAGTAATGTGGTTCGCTTAGGGTTGCAAAGGGAGGGTATATTACTGGAAACATTCGAAGTTTACCAGTAAACTACCAGGATTTTGGTAGCTTTCTTTTTGTATTTTATCAGATGGCATCTACTGGCCATTTTGGGTACTTCAGATTATCACAGGTGTCAGTAATTATCTATGGCCCTCTATGTGGCCTTATCACATGTAAAATGTATAAAATAATCAAGTAAGATGATTCTAAAATAAGAAATTAAATGAAAAACCTGTAAAATATTATCCTAATATAAACCATCAATCAATACCATCGGCGTTTAATATGCGGGTTTCAGCATTAAACACCTTTATATTTTTTCACACACTTTTATTTATTTTACTATGTCTTTGTTGTAAATGTTTTGGCGAACATTGTGGTGGCAGTTGTGAAAAGAAGTCAATAGTTGGAAGAGTTGCAGAGTTAAATGAAAATAATGCCATTCTTAATTAGATGCTTTTTTTCATTAATTAGGCTATTTTCTCTTGAACCATATGATCTATCCACTAGAAACTCATGGACAATATGGACATAGATATTTAAAAAAATGTATACATATATGAATATAAATATTTTTAAAGTTATTTGAGTAAATTACCAAAGTTACCAAAGATTACATTTTAATTACCAAAATTACTGAAGATTAGCTTTACAACTTAGGACTTGCTCATGATTTCTAAAGTAAGATATGTTAGTAAATAACACAATAAATGATTCATTAACCACCCTCCCATACTTTGGTTATTTAGGACAGGACTTGTATTAGTTTACCTTGTAAGTTTGCTTTCCAACTATGAGTTAGTATGTACAGTATGATGGTATTCAAGACATTCACCTGTAGGAAAGTTGTGCATTAAATGTACGCAGCATACCACTGATTTCCAAGCTTTCCAAAAGCTGTCCTTTTTTCTGCTTCCGTTCATATTGTGTGTTATTCATGACAAAGAAAAGTCTTGATGACATCCACTTCTCTTTGCACGCTTTCTCTGTCAAATCCACGAACGCACACACACACGCACACACACACACACACACACACACACACACACACACACACACACACACACACACACACACACACACACACACACACACACGCACGCACACGCACGCACGCACACTCACACGCACACACACGCCACACAACGCACGCACACACGCACGCACACTCACGCGCACTCACCGCACACATCACACGCACGCACGCACGCACGCACGCACACACCAGCACACACGACACGCACACACGCACACACACACACACACACACACACACACACACACACACACACACACACACACCACACACACACCACACACACACACACACACACACACACACACACACACACACACACACACACACACGTAGACACACTCACTGTGTGATGGAACTCTGTTTAAGATGTTAGAAATAAACACCGGGGGGCACAATAGGCTGGCTGTCTGAACCAATTAGAGCCCTCTTACATCATGGTGGTGTAGAGCCGCCATTAGCCATTAGTTGTGGTTACAGGCAGTTCAGGGTGAAATGAAGTGTTTAAAGTGCGATTGAGCTCGACTCCAACGCAGCACAATAAAGAGTAGGCTATCTGAATACCTTTCTCCTTCATCAGGGTACATAGTCACTCTGGGGATTTCTACATACCAGAGAGGCTGGTGTGATGTGATGAAGAGAGAACAGAACCAGTGATGTATGGAGGAGGAGGAGGAGGAGGAGGGAGGGGAGGAAGAGGAGGGAGGGGAGGAGGAGGAAGTCAGTGTGTTCTTACCCCAAAATAGCCTCTCTTCAGCCCAGCTGCAGTTCTCAGGCAATCTAATTGCTATCGCAGTAGGAGAGAGAAGAGAGACTTATTGAGGTCAATAATTCTACAACCATCATTACTTCTTATCAAGTCAACCCAGTAACAGTGAGAGAAGTTGTTTTTCTCCATAACTACTACCATGCACTACTCTGAATAACACTTAGAATAACTACTACCATGCACTACTCTGAATAACACTTAGAATAACTACTACCATGCACTAACTCTGAATAACACTTAGAATAACTACTACCAATGCACTACTCTGAATAACACTTAGAATAACTACTACCATGCACTACTCTGCAATAACACTTAGAATTAACTACTACCATGCACTACTCTGAATAACACTTAGAATAACTACTACCATGCACTACTCTGAATAACACTTAGAATAACTACTACCATGCACTACTCTGAATAACACTTAGAATGTGAAGCTTTGTTTTTAAAAGCAGTGTGATCCCAGTAGAAACCCATTGTTGCAAGAATTCAGACCAAAACCAAAATGAACCTGTGTCAAGTCCACCGCTTCTCCAAATGGCACTTGTTCTAACCATAGGAGCGCTTTCACTTTTAACATTAACATGAGCGAGCACTGTGAAATGGTTAGTGAAGCATGAAGGGATATGACATATGGCATTCAGTAGAATTGTTTGGTGACATAATTTCTAAAGAACAAGCTATGGAGTCACTCCTCATATTTTCTGAAGATCTCTCACTGTTGATTGAAATGGGTCGTTCCGGTGGTTCGGGGTTGACTAATTTACCTTAAATATACATTGAAATGAAATGCAGACAGCCCTGAACCACATGGAGTCCTTATACTCAGTACACTTATGTCATATTCAACATATTATGTCAAATTGATGTTTGGGAATCCGACTTTTTCAATTCTTTATCGTAAAGTATCTGTGGTCTGTAGAGACGCCTGTAAAAACAAAGGCTTTGTCGACTTACATTCCAGTGTACTTATATGGGAAGGGCGGGTGCTGATCGAAAGACAAGTGGTTAATTGTGAAACTATGTGGATAGAAAGGGAGATGTGCAGGAAGGAAGAGATAAACACTGTAAAGGGTTTTACCAGACAGAAACAGTTACTTCCTGGTTCCCAGTCAGTGTGAAACACAGCACTAATCTCTGTATGCCTCCAAAATGGTACACTATTCCCTATATGTGCACTACTTTTGATCAGGCTCTGGTCTAAAGTGGTGCACTATAGGGAATAGGGTGCCATTTGGGACACAGGGCCTGAGTAGCCTGGGAGTACACTGACTACAGAATAAATCACTGAGCTGCAATTGCATGCAGTGACCGTATGTGTACATACGTCCATGTGTACAAAAGTACATGCACATCCACGTTACACCATGTTGAGAGTAGTTAAGAATGATGTCATTGCCAAATATCTGTACATCTGAACACCTCTGAATGACAGTAGATACTATGATAGGAGACCGCATGCTCCTGTTGGCATACACCTGCACATTCTCAAAAGGATGAAATGCATAACACAGATTCCAATGATTTGGGGAATTCATCAAAGGAGCTTTTCAACAATGTTTACTGGAAAGGTAGAGGAAGAGATTGAAAGGTTGACAAGAAACAATATCCAACAATCAATTGCAACTAGAGACAGGAGGAACCTGTTGCACGCATAGCCCAACTAATTTATATTCATATTCAACTTTCCATCCTAGCCTATCACTCCTCTTTATTGTTCTCATTGTGTTATGGTAGCAAGATACTATACTGAGGTCTTTTTTACTCTCAGAGAGTTCCCTCAAGTGTTTCTTTGAGTTAGATACTTTCTTTCAGCTTTGAATCTGAAGTGAGGTCTGGGCTCCCACAAGGTAGGATGGACAGTGGACGTTACCTCCCCTTGATGTGGGACTCAAATAGTACAGCCTCAAATCAAAATTGAAGCACCACTTATCTGACACTAGTTTGTTAGCTATTTGATACTATCAAATGATGAAATGTGTTGAAATAATTCAATTGGATGAATAATGTATTCTAGTAAATAGCCTCCAGAGGCTTATTAGGAAGTGGTTCTGTGAGTCTCCATAATGTAAGATGTAAAACAGACGTTACTTAACAGCAGGAAGTCTTTCGCCGCCAGCCACTCCTTTTCACCCCAGCCATGTGTTCCTTATTCCTAGACTCTTATCTCATTGTTGCTTGCATTAAGTAGGGGAGAAAGAAATACCTGAGAGAGTGCCAACACTGGGTATAGAAGTGATCATATGTTTCTGGTCCTGGGCCAAGTGTATCATATTCTTGTTTCTCTCTCTCTCGAGTCATACCAGAACAATGCATCAAATACCCACTGAGCTCTGAGACGGATATTGGATGGTTTAATGTTGATTGTTAAACGTTTATTTATAATGAAGCGATATGGCAATACCAATTAGAGTAAACAGTAGATATAAAGTCACTCTTTATAGGTATCTAATATTTTTATAGAAACCACATAAATGTTGTAAACCTCATACTGGCATATAATAAAATCTGATAAAAGGTTTTCTATTTACAGGATCACAGTACAGTATACACAGTATTGTAGGACAATATATTGCCATGGTAGTAATGTCCACACAGAATGAAGTAGAACACTGTATTATATTTATGGATGTCTATGGATGTCCATATCCGTGGCTACTGTCCTTTCGGCTGAAGCTGTGTTACTGGGCTTACTGACGACAGCTAGGCTGAGTTTGAGGTGAGTCCTGAACTTGGTCCACCAGGGGCCCCAGGGGAACACACTGAGGAAGGCCTGCTGGAACTTGTCCCCGGCCAGCGTGTACAGACCCAGGTTAAAGAAGGTGTTGAGCCCCGCTATGGGCCTGGATATGATATAAGCGGCGTGGACCCAGTTCTCCAGCATACATGATGACTCAGGCTTCCTCCTGGTGTCTATTCTTAGGATCCTCAGGACGTGGTACGGCAGGAAGCATACCACGAACACCACCAGGATCAGTACGGTGAGGCGGCGTGCCCGTACCCGGCAAGGGCTGTGGGTGTGGGGCCCCTTGGCTAGTTCCCGGGCGATACCGGCGTAACACACCACAACCACCACCAGGGGCAGCAGGTAGCCCAGCACGGTCAGCAGCCAGCCGTACCACCACACTACAACCAGGTCGTTGCTAGCAAAGTCCCAACAGGTGGTCTTGTTGTTGTTATTCTCCATGGTGATCATGGTGAGCATGGGCACAATCTCCGCCCCGGCTATAGCCCAGACTGCGGCGCACGCCAAGATACCCCACCTCTTCTGCTGCACCTGCGCCGTCCTCAGGGGATGCGCCAAGACTACATATCGAAACACAGCCAAACAGGTGAGAAACAGTATACTACCATATAGGTTAAAGTGAAACCCGAAACGCACAAAGCGACACATGAATTCGCCCAGAACCCAGGATTCACCGTGGGTGTAGTAGTAGACCAGGAAAGGCAGACTCAGAACATACAGAAGATCCGTCAATGCCAGGTTGACCATGATGATACTGCTGGACTTCCAGGGTCGTAGCTTGGCCAGGTAGATGGCGATGGAGGTGACGTTACCCAGCAGCCCCACAGTGAAAATTACACTGTACATGACAGGCAGGTAGTAGAGTTTCATCAGTTTGTCCACGTTGGTGCAATTATGGTCGGATTTGTTCCCGCCGTAGATGGCGCTAGACATGACCGTGCTGTGAGTGTTGTTATCGGCCTAGAAGAGGAACCTAAACAGAGACAGTGATATATAATTATATACGTATATAGTGAGCTCCAAAAGTATTGGGACAGTGACAAATGTGTTGTTGCTTTGGCTCTGTACTCCAGCACATTGGATTTGAAATGATACAATGACTATAAGGTTAAAGTGCAGACTGTCAGCTTTAGTTTGAGGGTATTTTCATCCATATCGGGTGAACAGTTTTGAAATTACAGGGCTTTTTGTACATAGTAGAGGACCAAAAGTATTGGTACCAATTAACTTCTATGTGTATTGAAGTAGTATAAAGTGAAGTATTTGGTCCCATAATATGTTTTCTAAACACTTCTACATGAATGTGGATGCTACCATGATTAAGGATAATCCTGAATGAATCGAGAATAATGATGAGTGAGAAAGTTACAGAGGAATTATTGTACTGTAAGTGCTATGGATTTGTTGTTACAGAGACACTGTGTTATTCTGTTGGTCGGACAGCGGATAGTTCAAAAAGGACCGACACAGGGGTGTGCTCTTATCTCATAGTGTTGAGATGTGATTAATAAAAGATGGGTTTAAACGTTGATCATGGAGTCATTGGTAAAGCGATCTCCTGATGTACGTTTGTATGTCATAGTAGTGAATTTTCTATTAAAGGATATTTTGTTTTTTTTTTATCGTGAAGATTTCTGGTATGTACCATTTGCTAATTGTATTCCTATTGCGTAACTGGAATAAATCGGATTACTTTTAAATGGATACGATCCGTAGTCCTCACATTTCTGAGTAATATTCCTTGAATTATTATTATTATACTACTACTATTACTATTACTATTACTGCTACTACTGCTACTACTACTGCTACTCCTGCTACTGCTACTACTACTACTGCTGATGCTACTACTACTGCTACTGCTACTACTACTGCTACTACTCCTACTCCTGCTACTGCTACTACTACTGCTACTACTATTACTACTGATACTACTCCTACTCCTGCTACTGCTACTGATACTGATACTGCTACTACTACAGTACTACTACTATTTCTAATACAGTCACTTACCCTACATTTTTCAACACTAGCCTCTAACAATTTCAACTTCTAAACTTCTTCTATTAACATAAAAATACTCATAAAAAATGACCCTTTCTACTTCCCTCTGCTCTCATTATCACAAAAGGTGTGAGACAGTCTCAGGTTTGTCTGGCAGCATAAACAAACAAAAAAATCCAAACCATGCCAGTGCAAACTTTACACCTCAGGTCTGATAATTTTTTCTCATCTTATTCCTTACTTTTTACTCTGCACTTCATGTATTCTTCCTTTCAGAAAATACTGTAACATGTGAGGCCACCTAGTAAGTATGATCAACGCTATACTAGAATTTAAAAAATCATCCTTAGAGTTTCTTTGTACTGAACACATTGAGTCAGAAGACCCGTTGATAACTGGTTATAAAATGMGTCCTTTGTCTGCATACTGAGAGGCACCAGGGAATCTAGTCACAATGCAGACACAGTGGACAGGCAAAATACACATTTTAATACCATTTGTAGATGCAATGGCTACAATGTGGGCACAATAAGAATGTGGCAAAGATCAGGACAGAAGTCACATGTTAGCATCAGGTTAGCAAGGCTAGAGATACAGTGAGTGATATGGCAACTTACAGTTAGTCAGTCAGACAGTGCTGATCCCTCAGTCATCGGTATCCTCTCTGAGACTTTCCTCCTCCTCTCTCTTATACATCAACCACCTCTGGTCCCTCCTTTCAGCTACATTAACCTCCTACAGCACTGTCTGGCCCCCACTACGGGAAAAAACAAGCATGTACGGGAACATATACGGGAAGTACAGTAATACTTCCTCTTCACTATGGGTAGAGTACAACATTCCTGTGCAGCAGTTATATAAAGGGAGGAATAACATGGAGTACATTAAGTGGCGTTATTCCCCCTCAGTGCTAGTGGTTTAGTGGCTTAGTGTTACTGTACTGTACTATGATGTCACATGTCTTGCATTTGGCATCAGCCTGCAGGTTGATATGCTTGATACATGTTGATGACAGACATTAGTGAACTAGAAATGGATGCCGGTGAAAACGGTCAAACACTATAGTGGTTATACGTATTTAGTAATGTTACAGTGCAAGTTCAAATCATGAATGTAAAGGGTATCTAGAGGTAGTTTAAGATCTAGTGAACGTGCTCTCATTAAAAATAGTACCCCATATGCTCCTAAAATTCTTTGTGGTGAATGTGGAATTTGTTTCTAGAGTTTTGGTGTAAAGTTCACCTACATTTCATCTCGAGGGCAGACTACGTAACATAGAGATTTCCAGTTCTGGGTTACCAGGGGTGTAAAGTACATCAGTAAAAATACTTAAAAGTACAACTTAAGTAGTTTTTGGAGGTATCTGTACTTCACTATTTATATTTTTGATAACTTTTACTTCACTACATTCCTAAAGAAAATAAAGTACTTTTTACTCCATACATTTTCCCTGACACCCGAAATTACTCATTACATTTTGAATGCTTAGCATGACAGGAAAATGGTCCAATTCAGGCACTTATCAAGAGAACATCCCTGGTCATCCCTACTGTCTCTGATCTGGCGGACTCACAAAACACAAATGCTTTGTTTGTAAATTATTTCTGAGTGTTGGAGAGGGCCACTGGCTATCCCTAAATAAAACAGAAAGAGAATTAGCAATTACATTTACTTTTGATACTTAAGTATATTTCAAACCAAATACTTTTAGACTTTTTCTCAAGTATTATTTTACTGGGTGACTTTCACTTTTACTTGAGTCAATTGGGTACTTTTTCCACCACTGTGGGTTAATGAGATTAACCTACTGTATGTCAAACCTACTGTGGAAATCTACTGSGACCTACAGTGTTGGTATGACACATACTGTAGTGTACATAGTGTATGCATAATGCAGGACAGTTGCTTAAACCTGCCAATGAGTTGGTGTTTACCATGTTTGTTTTTACTATACCAACTGGCTCACACCTAGATTTCATTTCCTTATATACCATATCTTCGACCTGAATCTAGTTCTAGTAAAACATGCGTGCTATGCACAGACAAATGTTTAAACTAAACCAGCCATAAAAATGTCGACAACTGTTTCTCCAAATTCAAAACCACCATAACAGGAGTTTTTGAACAAATGTTTATTTTACAAAAAAAGCTAGCTAAATACACGTTGTGGGTTACTCTATAGTGAGGGAAACTAATATACTAATGCGGTCTTCACTGAAGCAAAGTAGATGTTTTTATTGTACAGAAAATCACCTGAGATCAGAAAGAGGCAAAAAGAAACTCACAACACAATCAACCAATAAGAGTCCACATTTGAGTTGTCATGTGACACCCCCTCTATTCCTGAAATGGAAAGACTACCCAGAGGAGATGGTGGTAGTCCGGGCAGACAGAGGGCATCATGGGGAATCATGACGGGGCAGCGAGGGTCTAGAGTTTGGGCATCTTGGCAGCATTGAGGCGCATGGATACGCAGGTGGAGCCAGCGGCATAACGCATCTCCCTCAGCATCCCGCTCCATTCCTTCTTGTCCTCCTCGTACCTAACACAGGGAAAAGGAAGATACAGTGATGAGGAACAGAACAAACCAAGACGTAGTTGACTGTTTGTACAGTACCACTGATCAAGTAGGGCCCTCTCATTTATTTTTTCATTTAGCTTTTACTGTATTTCTTATCATACATTTATATAAGAAATTATTATAATTGAACTAAGATGAATAAGTTCAACTTTTCTGTCCACAGGTATGGAAATGTAAGCCATCTAAAATAACAAACCCACAACTAACAGGGCGGAACAATGCGAACTTCTGTTAGCTCACTCAGTTAATGCCTAGGCTTTAGCACAATGGGTTAACACAGTCCTGTTGAATGCATGAAGACCCGGGTTTGAATCCCGGTTGATAACATAATAACATTAAAAGAGGGGACTTACTGCCAAACATCAGTAACCTCTGCGGGGACCACCTCCTTGTTGTCATTCTGGATGAAGGTGAAGCCCCCCACGGCGTACAGGGCCCCCTCATTGCTCAGCAGGTTCACTGAGCTCCTCTCCTGGGGAAAGTCTGTGAACGCCTCCCATCTGCAAAACAAGGTGATTAGGGATAGTGTCAGGGGGACTCTTTCTAATTAAGGCCATCCAGACTCAAGATGACTAATAATGTTCACCATCCAGAACCAGTAAATGGTATTGTTATGGTGAARGATATTAAAAGGTGTAACAAGTTCTTAAACTGATTTATCACCAAAGAAAATGCTACATACTTGTTTGTTCCAAAGTCGTAGACTTCAGATGCAGCAGTGAGGCCTTCCTCGTTGACTCCACCAGCCACCACGATCTTTCCATTGTGAACGACGGCTCCGAACATGGCTCTGGCTGTCTTCATGGCAGCCAGCTCCCTCCACTCTGACTGCTTGTGGTTGTATACAAACATCTTGTTCAGGGCTTTGCTGCGCAGGAGAATGATAGACATGGTTGTCAGATCTCAGGAAATGTCATGAATGATTACTGTCTGGCAACAGTATAGAAAGACTGTGATGGATTTACAGTTACGGTTTGGATTCAATAAATCAGACAACATGTATTAGAATATGTGCTCACATGCAATGGAGGCTGGTGAGAGGAGGACGGCTCATAGCTGGAATGGAGTCAATGGAATAGTATCAAACACATCAAAGACATGGTTTCCATGTGTTTGATGTCATTCCAGTTAATCCATTCCAGGCATTATTATGAGCCATCCTCCCCTCAGCAGCCTCCACTGCTCACATGTAACCCAAAGAATAAATTATTTTCACTACGGTCACGTATGAATAACTTTATACTTTACCATGTGTAGTTCCATAATGAAAATAATGACTTCTACGCTAGCTCTAAGATCTAACATGAACAGTTCTTAGAATGATAGACTACAAACAGGTGCAGCTTACACCATATCTTTAGCACGATGCACGCACACACACACACACACACACACACACACACACCCACGCACACACACACACACACACTTGATTTTCTATCGTTGTGGGGACCTGAAATTGATTTTCATTCAAAATTCAATTTTCCCTAACCTAATCTTAACCCCTAAACCTAACCTTAACGCCAAACCCTAATTGTAAACTCAAACCCTAAACATAACCCCTAAGCTTAAAATAGCCTTCATCTTCGTGGAGACATGGGAAATGTCTCCACAAGAGAGAATMTTCCTTGTTTTACTATCCTTGTGGGGACTTTGGGGGAATTCAGGTCCCCACAAGGATATAAGAACAAGACCACACACACAAACACATACTTGTCATCAGTCTTTCCTCCAATGCAATACACCAGACCCTTATGGGAGACCACAGAATGGCCGTGGATCTTCAGGGGAAGCTTTTTGGTCTCACTCCACTTCATCTTCCTGGGGAAAGCCATTACAGAACAGGAGGGTCAAAACACACACTTTAGTCCTATATCTTTCTACTGTACTGAGTGAATGAGACATTGAATGCTATTTCACTCACTGGACGTCATAGCACATCACAGAGTCCAAACACTCGTTGCTCTGGAGGTCTTTTCCAGCAATAGCGAACAGCAGGTTATCACACTCTCCCATGTTGAAAAGGGCTCTAGGGGAAGGCATGGGAGGCAGAGCTACCCAGTCAGCTGCGAGAGTGTCCAACTGAAATACACAGGGTTGAATGAATGAATGATTGATTGAGTGACTGCATTCATCTATTACAAATAAGTATTATGAATAAAGACAGTGTTTTGTGCTATTGACATCATTATTTATTCCAACATCAAACAAAGACTTTGTCGATGTAACTTAGTGAGCGAACGTAGATTCCGAAAGGCAAATATTACCAATAGAAGATTTGAAACCATCAAAAGAAGTGGCCAACACTCTAATGAACAATGATTGGTTACCTGATAGAAGTAGCACTGTAGGGGAGCGTCCTTGTCCTCCTCGTCCACAAACAGTCCTCCGATGAGGTAGAGCTGGTTCTTCTGTGACGCCAGGCTGACGTGGTTCCGGGGGATCTGTTCCGACATGGCCGCCAGGAAACACTCGTTCTCGTTGACGTCGTACGCCACCGCTGCCGTGTCGTTGATCATCAGGATCAGGTCGCGAACGTACATGCCGTGGCGACGGTTATCGTTCAGGAAACCTGGGAAAACCTCCTCTGTCTCACCACCCTCACCGTCTGACACCTTATCCCCAGCTACCTTCTCCTTCTTCTCTGGGAGTTTCCCCTGGAACGCGTCTTTGATAATCTGGACCTTCTTCAGGAGTTCCGGGTCGGCCTTGATGATCTCGTCCGTCTCCACTTTGTCGTGGAAGTACTTCTCGGGCATGAGGCGGAAGCGGATGCACTCAAAGGCGTCACCCAGTACCTGGACACGTTTGTCTTTGTCATTGCGGACCCATTTCATGAGGGCTTCGAACACCATCTCCTCCTTCTCCACATTGAGCGAGTCGCCACCGATGACAGCGAACAGTTCATGAGCGGCCAGCTGGAGGAACTCCTCGTCTTTAGAGAGGATATCGAAGCGGTCTGCAATGTAGTCACGGGCGGACACCGCCAACCTGGGCACGTTGAGGACCAGACCCATCCTGAAGATTGCCAGACAGTTGGTCATGGAGAGCTTCTTCTGAAGATAATTAACACACACGGTGAAGACTGAAGGAATCTGGAAACGATTGGCTACGGCAAATATGTCCTGCACATTTTCGTCGGTGAGGTCGATCTCGGCCGAGTACAGATACYTGATGATCATGTCCAAGATMGCMGGATTGACATCGTCCAGGACCACCTCCTTGMTGGCCTRCACCTCCTTGCCATCCTRGGAYAAGAAMATCTCTCTGAAGTATGGGCTGCAGGCAGCCATGATGAGTTTATGGCAGGGGAAGCTCCGATCGCCCACTTTRAGASTGCAGTCCACAAACTTGTTCTCGTTCAGCAGCTCCTTGAGGCCATCCTGGAGCAAGGTGCTCTGGAAGAGGCGCAGCTCCTCCTTCATGGCTTTGGGGTCCATGGTGTGGGGGAAATCGGTGGCTTGCAGAGGGAAAGAAATGATGGCCACAGGTCCTCTTGGCACCCAGTCCAGGCTAGAAAAGGCTGAGCAGAGAAAAGGTTCCCAGCCTGAATCCCCCACTGCCTACTGCAATTTAATCCTTTCCCCTCTAAATATAGCTGCCTGCCTGCCTGCCTCAGTCGGTAGGAATCTCAGCTCTGCCAAATCTGAATGCGGAGACCGACTCATACAGCTGTCACAGACTGAAAGAAGCAACTGGGGTGTTCTGGGCTATAGTCCACTACCATGATTCAGCCTTAACACTGTCATTGGTTTAGTAGTGGCTAAAGAGGGATAATGCTGTCAAAGCTACTGGTTATTAACCCAATATTGGTTGTTTAGACCAGTGTCTCCACCCTGTATCTCATTCCCATTCATTCATTTCCAAACAGCCATTCAAGCTACGGTAATACCTCTCAATTAAACTATTTAAAGCGGATTCTAGGATATTATGTCCCTATGCTACAGTGCAAAATACAATGTACTGTCGTTTTAATTGAATTTAGCCCTAAGATGACTAGGACTGGGGTCTAATGAGCGGGGTTGAGAAAWGTTGGAGGGTTGAGCAGCAGCAGCTGATAGACTCTCCACCTATCAACATTCCTCCTCATACTCTCTTCATTGTTSTGGGGGGGGGGGGGGGGMYTAATAGGACTGCTGACAGGTGTGTGGCATTCAACTTCAGGCCCTGAAAATAGCCACTTTTCCCTGAATTATACTGTACTCTCAGGGGTAGGCTTTCATCTCTGTTTAAACTCAGGTGGCTACAGATAAAATATATAGCAGGTAAACTTAGCTTGATTATAAGTCAAAGTGTTTGGAGATGGGTGGCAATGTGGACACTGTAGTTGAGGACACTAAAGATAGACCATTTGGACAGGAGTGGAGTGTCTCACACGTAATATAAATATAGTGTAGTGCACAGACAGCAGTGTCACCTCGCCAATATCAGAAATGGATACCTATCGATTGCTGTGGCTACAGGAGGAGGTTCCTAAGTTCATAGAAAGTGAGATTTAGAGAAGACTTTCAAAGTACATTAATCTAGTTTGTATTGATGAAAATATTAAGTTAAATTTAGTTTAGTTAAATTCACAGACGTTTATTTATTCTCTTTGAAAAGTCCTTTTCTCAGAGCATGAGACATTTGTAGACAGATACACTATCCATATTAATAGGACAAGTTTCACAAATGGTTGACATCTCAAAACGGTCCTCTATCTATCAAATAGATTGTCAGAACAAATGGTCATTGTTGTTTTAACTATGTAAGTGTGATCTCTATCAAACCTGTTTGAATTTGCCTGTAGTAGCAACATGTGCACATATTATATTGTTAAAGTTTTCTAGGCGTTATATTTGTGTTAAGTTACAATCTGAATCAAGTGAGCTACCAATGGACCAGCTGGGGGTTCCWGATGAGAGAATTGAGAACCACTGACTGATTTAGTCAACCGTTCTCAATGGACACGAGGCCATATGTGAGTCTTTCACAAGACACTGCACTGGCCATAYACATATAAATTACTTAATAGCATAACACAACAGARTACATCAACTGGAATGATGACACTCTCACTCACGGTTGCACAAAAAGAGCTAAGAGCAAAACACGCCAAAAAAATACTAATGAGCCGGCGAACCTACATTTTAATTATCACTAAAAGAGCAAGTAATGCTTTTGTGAACTGTAGAGAAGAACCATTGAAGAGCTCAAAGGGTTCTTTGAGTCATCATGGTTCCACATAGAACCATCACCTTTCCCAAAGAACCCTTGACAAACCCTCGTTTCTAGTGTGCATCAGGCAAGGCAACTTCTCACCAGTAGAGGACACCGTACATCTACAGTATAATCCACATGAACCAGTGTGAAATAAAAGGCAACAATTGTAATGTAGAAAACTGTACGGTAATGTACTTGTATGATAAACATCGCAAATTCAGACAAAAATAAAACAAAATCACATTTTTATTCATAAAAATCGTTGTAAAAAAAACACATTCAAATGCACAAAATTATCCCTAGACATGAACGGTAGAGCACCGCTGTCATTTCCTAGCATGGTTTGTTGACAGCACACTGAGTTGATACAGGGTTGGTTCTTCTTGGAAATAAAATGAGTTGCTCATAGTTTCTGTAAACGTGTAAATACTGGGTCACAAGCTAGATGAATAGCATCATTGCAGGAACACGTTATGGCACCAATGTTGTTATTCCMCAGTTTGAACAATGCAGATATTACAATTACGTTAGCAATATAAAATCAGTGATCAGCATAAAAGAGTTATGATGTGAGATATATACAATACATACTGATGCTGTCAAAATCTATAGACTATACTGATTTGCGACTGGAAGCATGTACAGTTGAAGTCGGAAGTTCAGGTTGGAGTCATTAAAACTCATTTTTCAACCACTCCACAAATTTCTTGTTAACAAACTATAGTTTTGGCAAGTAGGTTAGGACATCTACTTTGTGCAGGACACAAGTAATATTTCCAACAATTGTTTACAGACAGATTATTTCACTTATAATTCACTGCATCACAATTCCAGTGGGTCAGAAGTTTACATACACTAAGTTGACTGTGCCTTTAAACAGCTTGGAAAATTCAGAAAATTGTGTCATGGCTTTAGAAGCTTCTGATAGGCTAATTGACAATAAGTCAATTGGAGGTGTAACTGTGGATGTATTTCAAGGTCTACCTTCAAACTAAGTGCCTCTTTGCTTGACATCATGGGAAAATCAAAAGAAATCAGTAAGACCTCAGAAAAAAAATTGTAGACCTCCACAAGTCTGTTAATCTTTGGGAGCAATTTCCAAACGCCTGAAGATACCACGTTCATCTGTACAAACAATGGTACGTAAGTATAAACACCATGGGACCACGGAGCCGTCATACCGCTCAGGTAGGTGAAGCGTTCTGTCTCCTAGAGATGAACGTACTTTGATGCGAAAGGTGCAAATCATCCCAGAACAACAGCAAAGGACCTTGTGAAGATGCTGGAGGAAACAGGTAGAAAAGTATCTATATACACAGTAAAACGAGTCCTATATCGACATAACCTGAAAGGCCGCTCAGCCTGAAGAAGCCACTGCTCCAAAACCGCCATAAAAAAGCCAGACTACGGTTTGCAACTGCACATGGGGACAAAGATCGACTTTTTTGGAGAAATGTCCTCCGGTCTGATGAAACACAAATAGAACTGTTGGGCCATAATGACCATCGTTGTTGGAGGAAAAAGGGGGATGCTTGCAAGCCAAGATCCCAACCGTGAAGCACGGGGTGGCAGCAGCATGTCGTGGGGGTGCTTGCTGCAGGAGGGACTGGTGCACTTCACAAAATGGATAGCATCATGAGGAACAATATATCCACATAATTTTAGAACATCTCACGACATCAGCCAGGAAGTTAAAGCAAATACTTCCAAAGTTGTGGCAAAACGGCTTAAGGACAACAAAGTCAAGTGGAGGAGGAGTGCCATCACAAAGCCCTGACCTCAAACCCATAGAAAATTTTGTGGGCAGAACTGAAAAAGCGTGTGCGAGCAAGGAGGCCTACAAACTGACTCAGTTACACCAGCTCTGTCAGGAGGATTGGGCCAAAATTCACCCAACTTATTGTGGAAGCTTTGTGGAAGGCTACCCGAAACGTTTGACCCAAGTTAAACAATTTAAAGGCAATTCTACCAAATACGAATTGAGTGTATGTAAACTTCTGATCCACTGGGAATGTGATGAAAGAAATAAAAGCTGAAATAAATCATTCTCTCTACTATTATTCTGACATTTCACATTCTTAAAATAAAAAGTGGTGATCCTAACTGACCTCAGACAGGGACATTTTCTAGGATTAAATGTGAAAAACTGGAATTTGTTTTATGTTACATTTAGTTTAAATGTATTTGGTTAAGGTGCATGTTAACTTCCAATTTCAACTGTATGTATGAATTAATCAGTGTCTAATACAGCAAGTGGTATTTTCTACTACTTCTTGACTACATACCTGAGTGAGATTGATTGAATTGTGTGTTAAAATGATGTTATATGATGAGCTATCCATTCATTTTGAATGAAAATGGTAATGTTAAGTTAAAGGCCCAGTGCAGTCAAAAACTAGATTTGCCTGTATTTTATATACGTTTCCACATTATGAGGTTGAAAGATTACTGTGAAATTGTGAAAATGATGATAATGCCCCTTTGGTGGGATGGAGTTTTGGCCTTCCATGGTGACATCACCAGGTGGTAAATTAGTTAATAGACCAATAAGAAAGAGTTCCAAACCACAGTAAGGTAGTTAATTGTCATCCAGAAATGATTTGATATTGAGATAAAAATGGCTGCATTGGACCTTTAATMAAACATTTTACAGAGATTGGCGGTAAAAATAAAGTTCAAATCAGACACTGGAATTAGTATATGAATATTTATAATAAGTGCGTAGAGTTTTAGTTCAAGGGTAGGAGGGGGGAACTAGGGAGTGTCAAAAACGCATTTATCCAATAGGTACAACATCGTGTCATGACTTGACCTCCTTCCATTGTGAAGTACATGGTGCCATGGAACATCAGTTTAAAGACTGAATTGAGTGAGATGTCTTCTCAGCCTGTTGTGAAGAAAACACACAACATTCATACAAAATCCCATACTTGATGAATATTCAACGGAAACCAAAGATCATTGAAAGATGAGCTATACAGTACCCGCTCTGCCTTGCACACATGTCCTCTTGCACTCCTCCTCTGTGTCGAAGCGGTTCTGGTTCCCCTCACAGGCTCCGTACCAGAACTGGGCGCATGCGTTGGCCTGCTTGTCGTAGTACCAGCGCATTTTGTAGTCCCGACAGGGGCCCTGGTCTAGGACCAGTGCACAGCGAGGGTCCAGAGGCACAAACTCTGACATGGACAGAACACAGAGAGAAGACCATTAGTGAAGGCCCACTAAATAAATAGACATATATCAGYATGTAGGGGCCATGGCACACTAGCATACTGATTCTGTTCATTGGCAGATATAGCTAACGCATSAACAAAATGTGTGTCAATTTCAGTTGGAATCATTCAGTAACTGATTTTGACAGGCTTTGTAGTAATCTGAACAGCTCATGTGATTCAATCCTTTAGCTTAATGAACAGACACAGGGTAGACTGCTATGACTACATACACATAGCACTTCTCCCAGCTGTTGCAACATACCTTTGGGAAGTGCGGGTCGTGATGCYGGCACTAACTGGACAGAGCCTGAGGACCCTGAGGATGAAGATGACGTTCCTGATGATGATGATGATGAGGAAGAGGACCCTCCTGTATTGGAAGAGGAGGACGTGTTGCCGTTCAACGTGGGAACGTCCCCGCGACCAGTCCCCCAATCTGGGGTGTAAATACCTCCATCCTTGCCTCCCTCACGCTGCCCTATCTGGACCCGGAGGAATTCAAACACACAAGGAAAAATATGAGGACCAACAAAGTCCTTACCCTATTGTCAATTAGTAAGAAACACAAATACACAGTTTTTAAGAGCCTGAAACAGAGTAACAAGCCCAGTATTTACTATAGTGAGATAATGTACAGTAGGCTAAGAGGAGACAGTGTTACTATGTGAGATAATGTACAGTAGGCTAAGAGGAGACAGTGTTACCATAGTGAGATAATGTACAGAGGCTAAGAGGGACAGTGTTACCATAGTGAGTAATGTACAGTAGGCTAAGAGGAGACAGTTACTATAGTGAGATAATGTACAGTAGGCTAAGAGGAGACAGTGTTACCATAGTGAGATAATGTACAGTAGGCTAAGAGGAGACAGTGCTACTATAGTGAGATAATGTACAGTAGGCTAAGAGGAGACAGTGTTACCATAGTGAGATAATGTACAGTAGGCTAAGAGGGAGACAGTGATTTTCATTCAGTTTCATTATTGGAGCATGCAAGTCATGTCAACTGTACATTGACAGTAGGTTGTTTTCTGGCCAGTGCTTCTGCTAAATGTCTGTTAATGTGCTGTAAAGACCTGTACTGTGGCAGTGCCAGGGTTGATAGGCTGGGTTAGGTCTACCCTGCCACCCTGACTTTGAGTGCCGGTAGTGGTGACTGTTCGCCTCCTGTTGTTGAAGTCCTCCTGGTTGGTGGTCCCATAGCCATTGCCATAGTTCCCGTTGCCATAGTTCCCATTGTTKCCGTTCCTGTATCCATTGTTGCCGTAGCCGTTGGTGACACGGTTGTATATCAGATCACTGTTCTCGTCTTCACAGAACTTGCTGACGAGCTTGGACTCCAGAGCTGAGAGAGAGAACCACAGGAGTTGTGATGACTTGGAACAGGTGATGAATCACATTGTACTGGTATTAGCCTTGGAGACTTCGTGGCAACTTGATGCAGTTAACTTGGTACATTAGGTAAATTTACAGACTACACCGTATAATAACAGTAGACCTATTGCTAACGTAGGGGCAGGAGTTTTTCTTCACTATGTCAGCTGARCAGGGCCATTCAACATTCAGCTAACATTGTAACGGCCTAAAGCTTCATATGACACCACCTACAGATGAAACACTATGGTGTCTTAAAGGAGGCCTGGGTAGGACCAAAATGTCATACATATTAATGCATTRATGTTTTTAGATAGAAATGTCAAATATTTGTCAACAATCCTTCCTGCAAAGGACTATTCTATGGATTACATTGAGTGATAATCCCAAAAGTCTTTTTTGTTTGGGTTTTGTGAGGAATCACTCTGACATGACTACACCAACACGATAAACCAACCAACTGAATGTAACACCAACTTGGCGTTTTGCCTTACCTGGCAGCGTGTTAAAGTCATCAATGAGGTACATGTGTTCAKRATCAGGGTCCGACGCAATCAGGTRGAGCTCCCTCAGGAACTCGTCCCGCGTGGGGTCCGACCTATTCACGATCCCCAATGCGTACATCTCGATGTTGGCTGCATGTGCCTCCCGAACCGCAATATCCAGCTTCACCGACTCCCGCTTATCCGTCTGTCCGTCCGTAATAACTATAGCCACTTTACTGACCCCCTTGCGTGAGCTGTAGAAGGCCTCCTGGGTGGCTTTGCGGATGGCGGTGCCCGTGTGGGTGCCCTCACCTATATAAAGGATTTTTCGTATGGCCTGTTTGACGTCCTGCTTGGTCCTGTGGAGCGCCAGGTTGAACTCTAGCTTGGCCTCCAGGCTGTAGAGGACCAGGCCGATGCGGGTGGCATTGCGGCCCACCGTCACGCGGTCCACCAGAGCCGCCACAAAGTCCTTGATGATCTCAAAGTTCTCCGGCCCCACGCTCTCCGAGCTGTCAATGACGAACACCAGCTCCATGGGCCGCTCCTTGCATTTGATTCCGCAACCTGGAAACAACGCAGAGGTATACGATTTTGACGTAGAAAAGGATGTTTTCCAGTGCACTCTCGACAAGGCCTGCTGTATGTTMCAATCGATGTTAAATGATACTACACAAGCATAACAAATAATGTTTTATTTACCACAAATCTCCTTGATCATTTTAATGATGTCTTCTCTCTGTGGGTCAAAATCCGGATTGACATAGTGACTAAATGGAATAAAAAAAGACTATGTGAAATCAAAAGACAGCTAAAGATTGAACTTACTGTGAGGCCCATGTCGCCTTTGAATCCTGGTGTGCCCTAAAAGAAAGCAGTAAAACATTGGTCTGATCAGTTTCTACTCTGATTGCAGTTAATTGTTTATTACAGCATGTATCCATGTTATCAAACGAATCGCCCTGATTATAAAAGCGACCCATGACATGACTCACTGATTGGCCAGGAACTCCAGGGTCACCCAAATCACCTTTGACCCCCTTCAGGCCCCTCTCCCCTCCAGAGCCGCGGTCACCCTGTCATAGAGCCAGATAACACAAGGTCAGAGGTCACAAAAGTTCAAATACACTGCCGTATGCTTCAAATCACTGTCTGTCGTCACCTTGGCCCCTGGGAATCCTTCCCCTGGTGGCCCCCGAGGGCCCGTCATGCCCCGAGACCCTGCCTCGCCCTGAAAGGGTCCACAAAATAGAGAGATTTGTCATGCTAAACTCAACATTATTATTATTTTTTTTTTTTTTTAAATTTTATCCCCTTTTCTCCCCAATTTTCGTGGTATCCAATCGCTAGTAATTACTATCTTGTCTCATCGCTACAACTCCCGTACGGGCTCGGGAGAGACGAAGGTCGAAAGCCTTGCGTCCTCCGAAGCACAACCCAACCAAGCCGCACTGCTTCTTAACACAGCGTGCCTCCAACCCGGAAGCCAGCCGCACCAATGTGTCGGGGGAAACACCGTGCACCTGGCCCCCTTGGTTAGCGCGCACTGCGCCCGGCCCGCCACAGGAGTCGCTGGAGCGCGATGAGACAAGGATATACCTACCGGCCAAACCCTCCCTAACACGGACGACGCTAGGCCAATTGTGCGTCGCCCCACGGACCCCCCGGTCGCGGCCGGCTGCGACAGAGACTCTGGTGGCGCAGCTAGCACTGCGATGCAGTGCCCTAGACCACTGCGCCACCGGGAGGCCCCTCAACTCAACATTTTAAAGAAACAAGAACATTTTTGTTTGCTTGCTTAGTTCYAATTACTATAGAAGTACCACTTGAAAACAAGAGTGAGACCTACCTTTGGCCCCTGAATACCCTGCCCAGGGGGCCCCGTTGGCCCTGGGGGGCCCAGTCGTCCAATGCCACCCTAGAAATGAGCAGAAGTTATAACTATATGTACAACAGCAATTAAAAAGTGTCAGCACAACACAGCCCAACCACACTGCACTACCTGTGTCAAACCTAGCTAGCCATGCAAAATAAGCTAAGCTAAGGGACTAACCGTTCACTTTTTACTTAACAAACCTAGACTTAAAAAGTGACCTGATTTCACAGGGCAGCAGTTTCACGAGCAGGTAACTTCACAGCTTGAGTGTCTCTGGCTTTACTGTTCATAGTCTGACACATATAAGCAAGCTTAGTGTATGAGACCAGACCTACTGATGTGACGGACAGGGCTACCTCAACCCCCAGGTCTGCCCGCTCCCTAGGGCTTCTGGGACTATAGGAGATTTAAAGCCTGAAGAGAAACCTGGATGTAATATTATAAGCTAGACTGCAGGCTCTGGGTATTGTGTTGGTTATAGGCACCCTGGCCCCAATGGTTCTCATTAGACCCTTATGTTGGGATATATTCACACGTTCTTGGAAGTGTGTGAAAATGATATATGTCCTGTGAGAATGAAACGCTGATTATCACAGCCTTTGAATACAAGGTCCCTGGGGAGAGSTGTTCACATGTACAAGATGSATCTGAAATGTGGAGTCTGCCAGCATGAGGTAATACTAGTATCAATCACCATGAGTCAGTGGGTTTATGATGGCGCTGAACAAGGCTAAATGGGTTTCGCATCAGAGCTGGGATTGATTATTTGCCAACTGTTTAGCAGGTTAGCTTCTTCATGTCAGACTACAATACATACCGGTAGACCTTGTAGCCCCTCGCCTGGGGGGCCTGCTAAACCTGGCAAGCCCCTGAAGCCAATATCGCCCTAAATGGGAGAAAACACACAGCTATCATGATGTCCTCTGCTAATTGAGGTCTTCGGTTCACCCAGGGCTGTTGTCACAATCCAAAATAACCCAGATCCGACACTCACACAGAACCATATCTTTACCTTTGGTCCAGGGATGCCCAGCCCCTCCAGGCCTGGTTCACCAGGAAGCCCCGGTAGACCAGGAGTTCCCTACAAACCACAGGTAAACACTAGAGTCAACACAGGTACAACTCATGCAATAGCAACACATGAATAATCAGCAGTGTTGCTCACCGTAGGGCCAGGATAACCATCGCCTTTGGGCCCAAATGGACCAGACGGACCAGGACCTCCACGATCACCCTAAAAGTTTATTATGATTAAATAAAAGTACATCAAGATTCAAGTAAAGAAATATCAGTAAATCAATGAATTATGCTGATTATTCCGATTAAAAAAGTAAATCCTATGAATTATTCCCTATTATTCTAGTAGTGTGGCATAGTGTGTCTCACCTTAGGACCAGGCAGCCCGTAGCCCGTCTCTCCTAATGGCCCAGATGGACCAGGTGGGCCAAGATCGCCCTGAGACAGACATAGTTACAATATGGTTATGATATGGCATAAACTTCATCTACATGGTGAATTGTAGACATTTTGGGACAGAGGGCTGTTACCTTAGGTCCTATGATTCCCCGCCCTGGAAGTCCTGGCATACCCAGTCGACCTGGTGTCCCAGGCTCCCCCTAGAAGAGGTCAGAGGTTAGAAGTCAAAGATCGCAGTGTGATCACATTACACTACAGTACAGAGTGTTGACTGATGATAATTGAGGACAATGTCCTCACCTTTGCGCCAGAGGGCCCAGCGATTCCAGGAGGCCCACCCAAGCCCCGAATGCCCCTCTGGCCCTGGTCTCCCTATGGCGAGAGACATCATTCGTCAAAAAAACAGCACAGAAAAGCAACCTCAGAATACCACAGCTGTCCAGATTAATTGAAGATAAAAAAATCTTAAAGCAGGCGATGTGAGGAGAAAAACCTGGGAATCTTCTTACCTTCTCACCCTGGGTGCCAATCCCCGCAGCTCCTCTGCCCCCTCAGACCACCAAAACCTGGTTCAACCCTATATAGACAAACACAAACAGCACCAAGCAAGCATATGAATCAATGGTCACATGGTCAAAGAGGTACAGTATCAAACCTATGGTGCCGGAGAGATGGCAGAAAGGTGAAAATACTTCTGTCCCGGGGCCCCATTCCTCTCCTGGGAGGCCAGGAAAACCAGCCATCCTGACGCTCCTGGCTCACCCTGAAGAGAGATCGTTGGTTGTTGTCTTCACATCGCATCGACTACATATCCAAATGTGAACCATACACAGTAGGACAAGACTACACCGAATTGCATTTCCATTAGAGGCATCACCTTAGCCCCAGGGTTCGCAGCCCCTCTCTCTCCTGTTGAACCAAGCTCTCTGGTAAGCCCTGGTCACCCTGTGGATGAGAGGAGCATCCCATACCAGATTCACTCTAGAGCATTAGCGATAGCCTAAACATGCCAATAACCACAATTGTCAAATGTAAAAGCAAGGAAGAAGCATATTCAAACACAGACCTTGGGCGCCTGGATAGCCATCTCCTTGTGGGCCCCTGCCCTGGTGGCCCCCGAGGCCCTCTATACCCTGGTAGGTACAGGAAGCGCAGGGCAGTCACATTAGGACAGTAATCCATAACTGTTTTATTTTTATTTCACCTTTATTTAACCAGGTAGGCCAGTTGAGAACAAGTTCTCATTTACAACTGCGACCTGGCCAAGATAAAGCAAAGCAGTGTGACACAAACAACAACACAGAGTTACACATGAATAAACAAACGTACAGTCAATAACACAATGGAAAAAAGTCTATATACAGTGTGTGCAAATGCGCGTGAGGTGTTAAGGCAATAAATAGGCCATAGTAGCAAGTAATTACAATTTAGCAAATTAACATTGGAGTGATGTATGTGCAGATGATGATGTGCAAGTAGAAATACTGGTGTGCAAAAGAGCAAAAAAGTATATAAAACAATATGGGGATGAGGTAGGTAGATTGGATGGGCTATTTACAGATGGGCTATGTACAGCTGAAGAGATCGGTTAGCTGCTCAGATAGCTGATGTTTAAAGTTAGTGAGGGAGATATAGTCTCCAACTTCAGCGTTTTTGCAATTCGTTCCAGTCATTGGCAGCAGAGAACTGGAAGGAAAGGCGGCCAAAGGAGGCGTTGGCTTTGGGGATGACCAGTGAGAATATACCTGCTGAGACGCATGCTATGGGTGGGTGTTGTTATCGTGACCAGTGAGCTGAGATAAGGCGGAGCTTTACCTAGCAAAGATTTATAGATGACCTGGAGCCAGTGGGTCTGGCGAACAATATGTAGCAATGGCCACCGACAGAGCATACAGGTCGCAGTGGTGGTGGTATGGGGCTTTGGTGACAAAACGGACGGCACTGTGATATACTGCATCCAGTTGCTGAGTAGAGTGTTGGAGGCAATTTTGCTTAATAGGATATTGCGAAAGTCCAGAATCGGGAGATAGTCAGTTTTATGAGGGTATGTTTGGCGGTGTGAGTGAAGGAGGCTTTGTTGTGAAATAGGAAACCGATTTTAGATTTCATTTTGGATTGTAGATGTTTAATATGAGTTTGGAAGGAGAGTTTACAGTCTAGCCAGACACCTAGGTATTTGTATTTGTCCACATATTCTATGTCAGAACCGTCCAGAGAAGTGATGCTAGTCGGGCGGGCGGGTGCGGGCAGTGATCGGTTGAAAAGCATGCATTTTGTTTTACTAGCGTTTAAGAGCAGTTGGAGGCCACGGAAGGAGTGTTGTATGGCATTGATGCTCGTTTGGAGGTTTGTTAACACAGTGTCCAAAGAAGGGCCAGGTCTATACAGAATGGTGTCGTCTGCATAGAGGTGGATCAGGGAATCACCCGCAGAAAGAGCGACATCGTTGATATATACAGAGAAAAGAGTCGGCCAGAGGTCCGGACTACAGGCCCTCCGATTTGACACACTGAACTCTGAGAAGTAGTTGGTGAACCAGGCGAGGCGGTCATTTGAGAAACCAAGGCTGTTGAGTCTGCCGATAAGAATACGGTGATTGATGTATGAGTGATACTTGGTGAAACCTGTAATAATGAATAGGTGGGCCTACGTACCTTCTCCCCCTGAATGCCCAGGCCTGGCAGGCCGACAGGCCCTGGAAAACCTGGAGGGCCATAGCCACCCTGAGGGTCACAAAGAGAGTCGTTGTTGGCATCATAGCTATAATTACACCAACACCAGCTCGAGGATGTGTTACAGGAAAAGTGAATGAAATAAATATACAAAAAGTACATATACATTTATATACATTGGTTTGGATAATCTCCCTTTCATTAGCTGTTATTAAATGAAGGGAAAGTAGTCAACATAACACAATTACTGTGTTAAAAATCCTCCTGCTAGTCKCCTTGCTATTAAATATTGAGAATGTTCACACAATTGACTATTTTGATAGGCAATAAAGTAAACAAACTCCAGATCCAACGACCCAGTAATACATGCATGCCTCATCTATAAAATGCCAGCATGATTCACTTTATAGTGTCAACAGAGCTGTTATAAAGTTACATTGCGTAAACACAGAATGTTAGCTAACTGCAACATTCACCCAAACCGTTAGCAGCATTCTTGCTGAAGGATTGGCCTCATATTWWTTTWTTTATTTCACCTTTATTTCAACCAGGTAGGCAAGTTGAGAACAAGTTCTCATTTACAATTGCGACCTGGCCAAGATAAAGCAAAGCAGTTCGACACATACAACAACACAGAGTTACACATGGAGTAAAACAAACATAGTCAATAATACAGTAGAAAAATAAGTCTATATACAATGTGAGCAAATGAGGTGAGATAAGGGAGGTAAAGGCAAAACAATGCCATGGTGGCGAAGTAAATACAATATAGCAAGTAAAACACTGGAATGGTAGATTTGCAGTGGAAGAATGTGCAAAGTAGAGATAGAAATAATGGGGTGCAAAGGTGCAAAATAAATAAATACAGTAGGGGAAGAGGTAGTTGTTTGGGCTAAGTTATAGATGGGCTATATACAGGTGCAGTAATCTGTTAGCTGCTCTGACAGCTGGTGCTTAAAGCTAGTGAGGGAGATAAGTGTTTCCAGTTTCAGAGATTTTTGTAGTTCATTCCAGTCATTGGCAGCAGAGAACTGGAAGGAGAGGCGGCCAAAGGAGGAATTAGTTTTGGGGGTGACCAGAGCGATATACCTGCTGGAGCGCGTGCTACAGGTGGATGCTGCTATGGTGACCAGCGAGCTGAGGTAAGTGGGGACTTTACCTAGCAGGGTCTTGTAGATGACCTGGAGCCAGTGGGTTTGGCGACTAGTATGAAGCAAGGGCCAGCCAATGAGAGCGTACAGGTCGCAGTGGTGGGTAGTATATGGGGCTTTGGTGACAAAACAGATGGCACTGTGATAGACTGCATCCAGTTTGTTGAGTAGAGTGTTGGAGGCTATTTTATAGATGACATCACCGAAGTCGAGGATCGGTAGGATGGTCAGTTTTACGAGGGTATGTTGCAGCATGAGTGAAGGATGCTTTGTTGCGAAATAGGAAGCCAATTCTAGATTTAACTTTGGATTGGAGATGTTTGATGTGAGTCTGGAAGGAGAGTTTACAGTTAACCAGAATACCTAGGTATTTGTAGTTGTCCACATATTCTAAGTCAGAACGGGCAGGTGCAGGCAGCGATCGGTTGAAGAGCATGCATTTAGTTTTACTTGTATTTAAGAGCAGTTGGAGGCCACGGAAGGAGAGTTGTATGGCATTGAAGCTCGTCTGGATGTGATGAAAATATGATGAAAGCACTGCCAATATCCCAAGAATAAATTTCACCACAAGGCTAACCTTGCCAAGACTAATCGGGCCAAGAACAAACACCATTTTAAGGTCAATTAACGTTTAAATCTCTGAAAATTATCATCAGCTACCGGAATTCTATAAGTGTTTGCTTCATTCATAATGGTATATTTAAGCAATAAGGGCCGAGGGGGTGTGGTATATGGCCAATATACCACGGCTAAGGGCTGTTCTTACGCACAACGCAACGCAGAGTGCCTGGACACTGCCCTTAGCCGTCGCATATTGGCCATATACCACAAACCCCCGAGGTGCCTTATTGCTATTATAAACTGTTTACCAACGTAATTAGACCAGTAAAAATAACTGTTTTGTCATACCCGTGGTATAGGGTCTGACATACCACGGCTGTCAGCCAATCAGCATTCCGGGCTCGAACCACCCAGTTTATAAATGTCATCAATTCATATCCCATAATCAGTGTGGGACCGTGATTCTATTTCTGACAGTACACACGTTATTCAGGTAGAATGAGGCTGCATCTCAATAGCGTTAAGTAGATCTCTCCTTGTCTCCTCCCCTTTATCTGAAAACACAGACTAGGTGAAAGCAAAAGACAAGAATCCTTCTGAACCAGGACTTTCTGTCCACCTGTCCAGATCTTTAACACCAGTTTCAATGAAGGCAAAGAGACAAGGAGAGGAGGCCACTTTAGACAATTYAGATTCACCCTTTACATCAGCCTTTACTTCACCCATGAACTTTCTTTCAGCACAGCGTCCAGGCCTTGACCCCTGTGTGATTAATCACCACACAGATTCAATAGAGGCCTCATATATAACCTCAGTCTGAATGAGACCTAGATGCCAGTGCTTCTGGCCACTCCCTACCCAAGGCTCTTTATGTGTTCCTGGGGAACACTGCGTGTTTGTGTGAAGACCATTCACCCAGATTTAGTTTATTTACAGTCTATACTGTACCTTGTCTCCTTTCAGTCCAGTGCCGGGCTGTCCTCTGGGTCCCCTCGGCCCCTCCAGGCCCCGGTCCCCCTGCGGAGACAAACACAGCMCTTTACAATTCTCTTCAACTCTTCCGTCTCTCTCACTCACTCTCTCTCTTACCAGAGAGAGAAACTCACACCAGCCATACAGTGAAGGCAGAATCCCAATTTGAGATCTGTGCCCATAACTCAGAATTTCATCTACTGATGTCAATGAGAGATTTAGATTTCAAATTAGGATTCTGCCCTAAGAAAGCTAACCGCAACACAGATAGTTATTAACTGATGGGAAAACAATCATGATCCCGCTAACGAAAAACCACAAGGCTGATAGTTTAACGTTTTCATAATGTTCCATTGTTCCTGAGTTTTTCCTTCCGCCTTGGCAAAAGGTTCAAGCYTTCCGTTGTAATTTGTGTTAACGTCTATCTATGTGCCACGCCGAGGCTGGTTCGCAAGGTGACAACGGACGTCCGTTTACTATGTCTGTTCCTGCATGAGAGACAGGAAGGCTAAACAGGAACGTGATAGGGGTGCTGGAAACTTCTTCAAACAGCTTCCCAGCCTCGCATGCATCCACTCTGGACCTCCAAGGAACGTTCCAGGGAGACCACACGGTCGAGGCGGGTTGTTGAGATGCCGGAGGACATGTTTAGTGTTACTCTCATTTTTTCAGCAAAGGGGTTTGGCACCGAGCGAGAGTTGATCAGCACTGGTGGAGATGGAAACCACAGCGACCAGCTGAATGTCGTTGAAGGTTCTTACTGCAAGAGTCACGCTCCGACAAAAAGAAAAAAAACTGAAGTAAATTACACAATAATCAAAGTTGAAGCCGAGAGAGAGAGAGAGAGAGAGTGAGAGCTGTGTATGTGTGCAAAACATATCCATTCCTCAGAGGTTACCTCAGGTCTAGGGAGAATACACTCTGCAGCTACATCATTAGCATTAGCAATACCTGAGGACAAACCAGAAACAGAACATACCTGCAACGGAGCTTAGATAAAATGTACACATTAATCCCCCATAATCTTCCATTTCCTCACCCCAGCAGGTGCTGATGACAAGGGTAGCAGTTAAATTTTTTTTTTTTTAACTCTTCAGTTCTCGTGAATCTGGAACTTGTCAGAACTTGTGACTAGCAACAGAGCACTGCTGCTCATAACCAGAGCTGTGTGTCTGGGGTCAGTCTCAATGCAGGAGTAAAAGCCTTGAGGCCATCTCTAATAGTAGAAGCTTCTAGATGACTGGTGGAAACTCACACCGTCACTCTCTCCAGGGTAAACTGCCAGAWAAATATCTCTAATGATAGGATCTTTGAGTGGACTGAGGTWTCAATGGAATAATGCAATAAAGGATGRGTCTCTTCAGTCAGTTGACTGGACTGTTATGAGCCGAAGTTGCGACTTCGCCAAACAGAGATTACATTTGGCATGATGTTACTTAAGTGCGTTCCCAYAACGTAATCAAGCGTTGTTTACCCAGACCGTTCAGGAATGATCAAAACAATTGTTGATCTGTGTTACCTCACCRGCCACTGGAAGCGTAACGTTATCCTTGTCGCTAAGTAGGCAATATAAATCTATATAATACTGTCAATACCGTAACACYGATCTCTRTCTAAAGGAATGGCATGTTTGCATTGATGCTTTTACGACCATTCTCTTACAAGTCGCAACAAGGGCGTAGGCTACAGTATAACATAATATCTTTATGAAGGCAAGYCACGCACTGCAATGGAAATAGCATAGCCGTATCCTGGTAACACTTGAGTTCAGAGGATATGTTAGAGCAGGGAGAAAGAGAGAGGTCTGGTTTGGGCAGATGMAGCCCATGTGTGCCTGAGCAACCCAGTGYAAAGCAGATGGACTCATTCCTTCCTTCTGGTATCGTTTGAGTGACTCACTCCTTTCATGTTCTACAGGGGTTCTGGATAGCTTCTGGGGGTTTCCCAGCCCAGGGCCTGTATGGGTTCACCTGACGTCTTTTTGAACTCTGAACTTCGCCTACCTGCAGGCTGGAAGTTGCTCCTTAGTAGAACAAGAAATCACTGATCGATAGATCCATTGCATGTGACACTGTGATACCAAATACAGGTGTAATTCAGATGGACGTTTATGGCGCTGTTTCTTCTCCTATAACCATCATCCGTGTGATGTTCCTGGTTTTACAGCGACAGATCTGGAGCCCAGACCGGGACACATCTCTGCAGATGCTCAGTCATACCTTTGGCCCGGCAAAGCCTTCTCCTATAGGTCCCTTCTCTCCTTGGACGCCCTGTGGCCCTTGAGGCCCCTGTGAAACACAAACAAACAAATKAACCAATGGTGAACAGACTTGAATAACCATAGACTCCATACACAGCTACARGAACACCCATTTCACTGAGTCATTTATGAGTATTCATAAATGCATGCGTACATTGTGGTCGCGCTAACTCACCGGTAGTCCAGGTTCCCCTAAGCCAGGTGGTCCKGGAGGRCCCAGTCGKCCCTGGAACCCCACATCACCCTGCAGAGAGAGTTGAACACCCGCGAAGTGAGATACAACAGGTGGTTGGGGGAAAATGTAATTACCTCATTTTTCAAAACAATGGGGTGATGGAGTGATACCTTGTGTCCAGGAAGTCCAATCCCAGTTTCTCCTTGGATTCCAGGTGGCCCAGAAAGTCCCCGCTCACCCTACAAAACACACACGTAACCATGCAGGAACAGACACACACACAATTCAGTATACAGGAAATTCATATTGAAATGTGTTTGGCACAACAACAATTCATAAATCTGTCTCTCTCCCTCCTTCTCCTCCACTATAGGCCAACAAGAGCAGAACTCTTTGAACGAGGTGACATCATTTCCATTGAATTCCTCTTGTCTTTAACCTCACACCACCATCACTAACCCAACCATTACCTCACCACATAAACCAATACACACACACAGCACCACACACACACAGACCTCAAACCTTAACTTTTTTCCCCTCACACATCTTCCATCAATCAAATTCTACCAGGGGTTCAGGCTAGCACTAGGTGTTCTGAAACTCCTCGAGAATTCAAATCACTATTGGTAAAAGCCATTATTCAAACACAGTGCCCTCTGTAATTATTGGGAGAGTGAATCATGTTTTCCTCTTATGTCGCTATGCTCCAAAAGTTTGGATTTTAAATGAAACAATGACTATAAGGTAAAAGTGCATTGTCAGCTTTAATTTGAAGGTATTTTGATCCATATCGGGTGAACTGTTTAGAATTTACAGCACTTTTTGTATATAGTCTCTCCCCCCATGAGAAAGTTAGACACACAAATATCATACCCCCCKAAAAATGCTAACCTTCCCTGTTATTGTTATGGTGAGAGGTTAGCATGTCTTGGGGGTATGATATTTGTGCGTCTTTCTCACTCATCATTATTGATGATTCACTCAGGATGATCCGTAATCATGGTAGCATCCACATTAATGTAGGAGTGTTTAGAAACATATTCTATTCTTAAATTACAATAAAAGTGACTCCAATATGACAATACATTTATCATTCATTTCTATTGGGCACAAAATAATCTGAAACACAACCAAAACAAACAGCAAATGCATCCAAGAAGTTTGTAGAGTCACAAGCTTGATGTAGTCATTGTATGCTATGAATATGGGACCAAATACTTAACATTTTACTACTTTAATACACATAAGTGAAATTGTCCCAATACTTTTGCTCCTCTAAAATTGGGGGACTATGTACAAAAAGTGCTGTAATTTCTAAACGGTTCACCCGATATGGGTGAAGATACCCTAAATGTAAAGCTGACAGTCTGCACTCTAACCCCGTAGTCATTGTTTGATTTCAAATCCAAACTTTTGGAGTATAGAGCCAAAAGAAGAAAACATGCTTCACTGTTCCAATAATGACGTATGGCATTATAATAGAAGTAAATCACCATGCTGTTCTACAATAAAGAGAACAGTGTGAGAAGACAGCAGAGATATCTCAGTGCGTAGGCTAGTCTACATACTGTTCTCTTTCCAACATGTGGTCCGAAGCTAAATGTCAGACATTAGTCTGCCATTCATTTGATCTTGGATGACAGTCAAACAAGCAACATGATTTTTTCCCCCAAAACATTAAGCCTCTGAATTAAGCCTCTGAATGCTTGACTGGGAGTGTGGGCATATGTCAGACTTGGCAGTAGTGTTGCTGAGAGAAGTTTGAAAAACAAACTGACAAGATAATAACATGATTATAATCCCTCAACAGTCTGTGGCGTTCATGCAATGATGATGATACTTAGCAAGTAATGTATCCATTCAAAACATGAATGACACATACTTGGTCAATCGTCTGCCTCTATTTTTTTGGGCCCCACTTGAATCTGTCTGTCAGTAGCTCTGGTCCAGGCGTGACATGCGGCTTGCTGATTGGTCAGCATCAGCAAACCGCAGGAACACCCTGGACCAGAGCTAGTCAGTCTACTCATGGACCATACCAGTGTTGTAAGACCACATATTGAGTATCTCGGTCTTGTCTCGGTGTTGGACACATGTGTACTCGGTCTTGACTCAGAGTAAAAAACGTAGAATTATCATCTTCCATTCAGTCAGCCATAAAACGACTTCAACGGGCCAAATATATACAGTCCTTTCTTGAATCATTCATATCCTAAATAGTCTTTATATCTATTATAGACATTTTTGTGCAGTCGCAAACCTATTGGACCCAGGCCAGTGTGTGACAGGTTCGTGATTCTGAATGTACAGCAACCATAATACCAGCGCACTCTGTAGGAGAGTGCACTTTTTGTAAAACACGAAGGGCCAGTGGTAGTGAAGGGTATACGCAGGTACTTTTTTTTTCCCGGTGGGCATTGCGTATACGCACTTTCTTAATCCCCACTGATGCGTACCAAAGTAGTGTAGTAGAGGTACACGACTTTTCAATTATGTTGTACAATAGAGAAATCATACACAAAGTAGTCAACAATCGCAAAGCACGTGAATATATGCACATGCGCGCCGCACACAGCATTGTTTCAGCGGAATATCATCTGCAGAGAGCAAGAGCAAGCAGCTCTTAACTAGTTGTCACATGGAACAGCTCACAGAAGAATGACATCGGTAGCCGGTAGGGTAGGAAAGACATTTCAACGTTATGATATCTACCAGTAAATGCTAACTAAGGCAACGTTGGGTATGCAAACCAGGCATTGGAAAACGTTTGGTCCGAAGTGTTGGTTAGTAGGCTATTTGTGATGCGCAATTGTCATCATGTGCTGTTAGCATCAGGGGCGTAGGCATGGGTGGACACAGTCCCACCTGCTGGGGAGCCAGGACCTGCCAGGCCCAGTGGTGTTTAATCATGTATGCCAAGGGAAGCCAGGCTTCCCCAAATATTTGACCAATAAAAACACTTAAATTATAAAATCATGTATCTTTCGTCTCTCTCTSTGTTTTCATAATTTTACATCAATTCACAAGTGGCTGAATCTCACCAGAGAAATCGTCCGAGTGAGGGAAACAGCACCTCTCCATCTCAGTATGTGTAGCCCATGTATATGATTCTGTCAAGACCAAAAGAGTATAACATGTTGCCGCCGTACCATTMGATTGATGCCAGCAAGCGTTTGGACTCCCTTGATAAAAAAATAWWWAWAATAATTATCCAACAAGCGCTGAGCTGAGCTCAACTGTGGGTTGTCCCGGTGCAGCAAAATGCCTCCCTAAAGAGGCCAGTTTGGATTTAGCTTCAGACCAATCAAATCACTTCATTTGCAATCGCCATTTTCAGAAAAACATGTCTGTTTCTGGTCTGCTTGTGTTGATGTCCTGCAGTAGCTAGATTGCTAAATCGGCCCTTTGGCAAACCATGGATGGAGATGGGGATTTGGACTTGTGGTATTGAATTAATTGTCTGTACAGGCCAATGATTATGACGGTGATTCTGATCTAACCATAAATGAATARGTTGTGCCACTGGCCTGAGATGATMAAAGTTCAATATGTAGACTAGATGTAGCCTAGTAGGCTCATGTTAACTAGCTAGCTAGATAACTTAGCTGGTTCATTGTTGCCCATGCAAAGAGGTCAGGCTATTAAGCATTTTAGCTAGGTAGCATATGACAACAAAAGCTAAAAGTGTACTGTATGACAGCGCCATTGACCGTTTTGCCAACATGAAAGAGAGGAGGAAGACATTGGCATTCAACTAGTGTGAATGCAACAACAACGAAAAAGGTTAATTGCGCACGCTCGCACACAGAAATCAGAACCAGGGACAGCCACATGATATTTAGCAACATTGATTGGACTAAATTGTTTTTGGTATTTTTACGTATGTTTTCAGTATATTAAACTAAGCATATATAGCCTTGTTGATTTGATYATGTTTAAATGTTTAAGTTGAAATGGTGCTGGAATAGCGGAGGCAGTGCTGCTGTAGTCTTTGTGCTGACTTGCTATAACTCCATGGTTCTAAATCAGTAGCTGTTTAGTAAACTGCCCAAAAACATTAACTTGCTTGACCATGCTGCAGGTGATTATACAGTTGAAGTCGGAAGTTTGCATACACCTTAGCCAAATACATTTAAACTCAGTTTCACAATTCCTGACATTTAATCCTTGTAAAAATTCCCTGTCTTAGGTCAGTTAGGATCGCCACTTTATCTTAAGAATGTGAAATGTTAGAATAATAGTAGAGTGAATTATTTATTTCAGCTTTTATTTCTTTCATCACATTCCCAGTGGTCCACGGAAGTTACCATACACTCAATTAGTATTGGTAGCATTGACTTTAAATTGTAACTTGGGTCAAACGTTTCAGGTAGCCTTCCACAAGCTTCCAGCAATAAATTGGGTGAATTTTGGCCCACTCCTCCTGACAGAGCTGGTTAACAGAGTCAGGTTGGTAGGCCTCCTTGCTCGCACACGATTTTTCAGTTCTGCCCACTCATTTTCTATGGGATTGAGGTCAGGGCTTGTGATGCCACTCCAATACTTTGACTTTGTTGTCCTAAGCCATTTTGCCACAACTTTGGAAGTATGCTTGGTCATTGTCCCTTTGGAAGACCCATTTGCGACCAAGCTTTAACTTCCTGACTGAACGTACTTGTGCGAAAAGTGCAAATAATCCAGAACAACAGCAAAAGATCAATATATCCACATAATTTTCCTCCCTCATGATGCCATCTATTTTGTGAAGTGCACCAGTTCCTCCTGCAGCAAAGCCACCCCACAACATGATGCTGCCACCCCGATGCTTCACGGTTGGGATGGTGTTCTTTGGCTTGCAAGCGTCCCCTTTTTCCTCCAACATTACAATGTCATTATGGCCAAACAGTTCTATTTTTTGTTCATCAGACCAGAGACATTTCTCAGAAAAGTACGATCTTTGTCCCCATGTGCAGTTGCAAACCGTAGGCTAGCATTTTTATGGCGGTTTTGAGCAGTGGCTTCTCTCCTTGCTGAGCGGCCTTTCAGGTCATTATGTCGATATAGGACTCGTTTACTGTGTAATATATATTACTTTTGTACCTGTTTCCTCCAGCATCTTCACAAGGCCTTTGCTGTTTTCTGGGATTGATTTGCACTTTTCGCCACAAAGTACGTTCATCTCTAGGAACAGAACGCTTCTCCTTCCTGAGCGTATGACGCTGCGTGGTCCCATGGTGTTATACTTGCGTACTATTGTTTGTACAGATGAACGACCTTCAGGTATTTGGAAATTGCTCCCAAAGATTAACCAGACTTGTGGAGTCTACAATTTTTTTCTGAGGTCTTGGCTGATTTCTTTTTGATTTTCTATGATGTCAAGCAAAGGCACTGAGTTTGAAGGTTGGCCTTGAAATACATCCACAGGTACACCTCCAATTTACTCAAATTATGTCAATTAGCCTATCAGAAGCTTCTAAAGCCATGACATCATTTTCTGGAATTTTCAAAGCTGTTAAAGGCACAGTCAACTTGGTGTATGCCTCTCTCCACTGGGATCTCTGCTCTCTAACCCTATTACAGGGGCTGAGTCACTGCTCTACTGGTGCTCTTTCATGCCGTCCCTAGGAGGGGTGCGTCACTTGAGTGGGTTGAGTTACTGACGTGATCTTCCTGTCTGGTTGGCGCCCCCCTTGGTTTGTTTGTGTGAGATCTTTGTGGGCTATACTCGCCTTGTCTCAGGATTGTAAGTTGGTGGTTGAAGATATCCCTCTTAGAGGTGCGGGGCTGTGCTTTGGCAAAGTGGTGGGGTTATATCCTTCCTGTTTGGCCCTGTCCGGGGTATCATCGGATATGAGGTATGAGTTGGCTGGAGTGGTCAGCTGGAGTGGGCTGTGGGAGAGGCGGAGCCTGGCGTCTATACTAAAGTACAGGTCTACCTAGACTGGATCAATGAATCAATCATACCTCATACCACAGTGTCTCCTGACCCCTCCTGTCTCAGCCTCCAGTATTTATGCTGCAGTAGTTATGTGTCGGGGGCTAGGGTCAGTTGGTTATATCTGGAGTACTTCTCCTGTCTTATCCAGTGTCCTGTGTGAATTTAAGTATGCTCTCTCTAATTCTCTCCTTCTCTCTTTCTTTCTCTCTCTCGGAGACCTGAGCCCTAGGACCATACGTCAGACTACCGGGCATGATGACTCCTTGCTGTCCCCAGTCCACCTGGCCTTGCTGCTATTCCAGTTCAACTGTTCTGCTTGCGGTTATGGAACCCCTACCTGTCCCAGTCTGCTTTTTCAACTCTTAATGATCGCTATGAAAAGCCAACTGACATTTATTCCTGATTATTATTTGACCATGCTTGTCACTTATACATTTGAACATCTTGGCCATGTTCTGTTATAATCTCCACCCGCACAGCCAGAAGAGGACTGGCCACCCCTCATAGCCTGGTCCTCTCTATTTCTTCCTAGGTTTTGGCCTTTCTAGGAGTTTTTCCTAGCCACCGTGCTTCTACACCTGCATTGCTTGCTGTTTGGGTTTTAGGCTGGTTTCTGTACAGACACTTCGAGATATTAGCTGATGTACGAAGGCTATATAAAATAAATTTGATTTGATTTTGATTTGTGTATGTAAACTTCTGACCCACTAGAATTGTGATACAGTAATTATAAGTGAAATAATCTGTCTGTAAACAATTCTTTTGCAAAAATCTGATTCAGTGTCCATGCACGAAGTAGATGTCCTAACTGACTTGCCAAAACTATAGTTTGTTAATAAACAAGAAATTTGTGGAGTGGTTGAAGAACAAGTTTTAATGACTCCAACCTAAGTGTACGTAAACTTCCGACTTCAACTGTAACTGTTGATATGCAATAATAGCTTTCTGGACTTCACCAGACAGATGTTGTTCTCCGGTTTTGTGATGGAACAAGCCTATGTGTAGTTGAATTTATGCCGCCACTGTGTGACTTGTCTTTTTGTTGTCACGGCCTTATTTATATATCTCGTGGCGTATGAATGAATGGGTTAGGGAGCAAACAACGCAATTATCAAAACATAGGTTGTAATTTGGCTTTTTTACTGGCTTGGCTTCCTCAGTGATTTTGCCCACGCACCGCTACTGGCCAGGTCCACCCAATCAGATTGATCTAGTTTAAGCATTATTGTGGACTTGAACATATTGTTTGGTATAGGAAAAATACAAAAATGTTAAGTGTGATTTTGAGAGTGAAAAGCTGAAAAATCTATAGGAAAACTCATTAAAAACATAGGATAACATTTTTAAATGTTTCACACCGGGTGCCTTTCCTTCATACTGTTTAMGAACTTTTTGGCAAAATTAGAGTATACCCGCTTCTCCAGGCACCGCTACACCACCGTATAGGGCCGATGGAAAGACAACAGTCACACACAGCATGATGTTAAGGATAAGCAGTCCATTCACTCTGTCATAATAAGCCAGTAGGTCCCAATCATAAGAATACAAAAACACAACCATTAAGCATTTCCCAATCGAAATGTACATGTATTACTTCCCATTGAAAAAAATWATTCAAGTTTAGCACACAAAGTAACTGGTCACCTAAAGTTAAAATGCAACAAAGTTTCATACACATAAGTTGTTATCAAATAGATGGCTAACAACAGCAAGCGCGCTGCAATAAAAAAAACACAATTCCACCCACTCACAATTCCACTCACTCACTTAACTTATTGTTGAAYTTATTCTTGAAAAGGGGGAAGCTAACAAATTYGCAACAACATCCTCTTCAACAACAACTCCTGCTCCTGCTCCTGCTGCTGCTGCTGCTGCAAACTAGCCTACAACAAAAGCTAACTAGACCATGGAAAAACTACAGCTCGCTATTGCATAGTGAACTGTTAGCCTTCGAGAAGTTTCCATAGGCTTTTGTAAAAACGGTCCCACCCATTAAGTCAAAATGCGATTGGTTGATTCCACTGTCATTCCAAAATGTTGCCCTAATACAGTTGAATGGTAAAAGCCTTCTATCCTTGCTTCTGATGGCTAGCCAATGGCTGACTTGCTAGCTAGATTGATCCCCCACCAGAGACCAGCAAAAGAAAAATCCTGATTGGATCTTTTTTTCACTTCAGTGTTAACCCTTTCCTTTCCAACAAAAACTGGAGAGATTAAATCAAGAACATCATTGAAAAGCAGAATATAATTATAATTATTATAATAATTATTTTATAAATCCTTAGCCCTTCTTTGAAGTCATAGAAGTCCCATTTTTCCCCGCTGTAATAAGTTGTAGAGTGGCTCTATTTTCTCTCAGCATGCATTTTTTCACTATTCTGTTTGTCTAAAGAATCCATATGTTGTTCTGYAATATGAACACAGAAATACTCTTATTATGGTGGTGATTTGACAAAATMACTATCATGGCCTTGAATGGGACTTTTTCTGGTTACGGTCTGGACTTGGTGTCGTACTGCCAATTTTCTTCAACCATGAACCCAAGAAACCAAAGACCTGATCCAAACCAGATTCCATACACCCAGACATAATTGATGTAGTCCAGCCAATAAACTATAATCTAGTTATCTGTATGGATTTGAGATAGAAGGTTACCTTTGATCAATGGGTTGAAACTAAGGAGTGGGGGAAATTCTGGCACTGACTTAGAGAATAGACACGTAAGACAGATCAGTCAGTCAGTCACACAGTAGTTGCTTTCTCTTCCATCCTAAGGGCAGATGTGGTTCCTCTAACTAATGGCTTTCTGTGAATGACACTCTGTTAAGGAAAAGGTATTGGGTTTTATGAAATAAAACTCACTTTTTTCCCTATGAGACCCTCAGGCCCGGCATCGCCATTTGGACCAGGTAACCCCTGTGAGAAGACAGAATAAAGTAGTCTACAAWTGGACAGGTATACAAACACAATTGAATTTGAAACTTAGAGGACAGCTTGAAGGACATTTTTTACTTGGGTCTGTCAGTGACTAACCAGTGAAACTACCTAGCTTGTGACAGTCTTAACAAAGATGGCCGACACAAAGGATTCTAGAACAGAGGCTTACCTGTAGCCCTCTGTTTCCCCTGATGCCAACTGGCCCCTCAGGCCCCTGGAGAAGGAGGGGGTCAATCAGTTCATGTCAAAACATGACAAACAAACATAGGAGGCACAGTCGACACATAGTAGTATGGGTTTCACACTGTCTGCATTCATCAGTGCAACATCATAGCCCAGACAAACAAAAACTAGCCAGCAACACTAAAGGTTGACTAAAGTATAAACAGAGTGGTATGTAGTGACACTAAAGCTAAACACATAAAATACCATTAAACAAAAATACACTGTTGCTCGCATTTATGGAGCTAAAGAAGACACTTTGACCCAATGGTCCCTTAGGTCAGGGGTGTCAAACTCATTTAGTTAATTTTGTTTTTATTTTTTTAAATTACGCAAACCACCCAAGGTCGGGATTGGCCCCCCTCGTGGGCCGGATCCAGCCCGCGTGCCATATGTTTTACACCCCTGCCTTAGGTCCTTGGTAAGGGTGGGATTAAAAAAACATTTGATGACAAAACAAAAGAAAAGTACACTGTACCCTGTCTCCTTTGATTCCAGGTGTGCCACATTCTCCTCTCTCCCCCTACAAGAAAAACGAGGTAGGTACATTGTGTCATATTTACTAAATACTTGGAAACCCAGAGGGATATTAATCTGGAGATTCATACTCTACCTGCTCTCCTTTGTAGCCCGGCTTGCCCTGAGTAGAAACAACACAATCTTGATTAGCAAGGAGACAGTGATCAAAACATTGTCACAGACCACAAAACAGAATCCTTGTCTTTATAGATAGCAATACTGAGTTGTTGAAGTCTGTGCCAATAGCTGTGTACATATATCTAATAATATAACAGCAGGTGTTTAGGGTATGCCCTCTGTACTGACCTCRTCCCCATCTCGACCAGGAAGTCCACTGAGCCCGCTCTCACCCTGTAAGAAAGAGAGAATTAAGGTTTTGAAAACAGAATGACAGACTAACTGGAGGAAGACACACACAGGCAAAGCAAATCACCAATACCTTCGATCCTTTAACACCTGGGTTCCCATCATCTCCAGAATTCCCCTTCTTGCCCTGTGGAGGGAAGGGAAATCACATCAGCATGGTATGGAGAGAAAAATATAATTTGTGGTGTACTCCTCAACAGCATCTGATCAGTGTGTGGCAGCTGCTTCTGGTTTGACAAACTGCTTTTTTGGTCTGTTATAGGATAATGGCAGTGATTACTGTGCACAGGCCCTAATATTAAAGTACATAAATGTACATCCAGTGAGGATTCCTGGTTTTGACCCTCTAGACTATAATATTCTACAATGTCTGGCCACCAAGGGAACAGTCTACAGTAGAAATTGTCAGTTAGGTGAAAGACTACAATGACCTACAGTTGAAGTCAGAAGTTTACGTACACTTAGGTTGGAGTCATTAAAACTAGTTTTTCAACCACTCCACACATTTCCTGTTAACAAAATATAGTTTTGGCAAGTCAGTTAGGACATCTACTTTGTGCATGACACAATTCATTTTTCCAACAATTGATTACAGACAGATTATTTCACTTATAATTCACTGTATCACAATTCCAGTGGGTCAGAAGTTTACATACACCAAGTTGACTGTGCCTTTAAACAGCTTTGAAAATTCCAGAAAATGATGTCAAGGCTTTAGAAGTTTCTGATAGGCTAATTGACATCATTTGCGTCAATTGGAGGAGTGCCTGTGGATGTATTTCAAGGCCTACCTTCAAACTCAGTGCCTCTTTGCTTGGCATCATGGGGAAATCAAAAGACATCAGCCAAGACCTCAGAAAAAAAATGTATACCTCCACAAGTCTGGTTCATCTTTGAGAGCAATTTCCAAATGCCTGAAGGTACCACGTCCATCTGTACAAACAATAGTACGCAAGTATAAACACCATGGGACCACACAGCCATCATACCGCTCAGGAAGGAGAAGCGTTCTGTCTCCTAGAGATGAACGGACTTTGGTGCGAAAAGTGCAAATCAATCCCAGAACAACAGCAAAGGACCTTGTGAAGATGCTGGAGGAAACAGGTACAAAAGTATCTATATCCACAGTAAAACGAGTCCTATATCGACACAACCTGAAAGGCCGCTCAGCAAGGAAGAAGCCACTGCTCCAAAACCGCCAATAGAAAGCCAGACTACGGTTTGCAACTGCACATGGGGACAAAGATCGTACTTTTCTGAGTAATGTCCTCTGGTCTGATGAAACAAAAATAGAACTGTTGGGCCATAATGACCATCGTTATGTTTGGAGGAAAAAGGGGGATGCTTGCAAGCCGAAGAACACCATCCCAACCGTGAAGCACGGGGGTGGCAGCATCATGTTGTGGGGGTGCTTTGCTGCAGGAGGGACTGGTGCACATCACAAAATAGATGGCATCATGAGGGAGGAAAATTATGTGGATATATTGAAGCAACATCTCAAGACATCAGTCAGGAAGTTAAAGCTTGGTCGCAAATGGGTCTCTCAAATGGACAATGATCGCAAGCATACTTCCAAAGTTGTGGCAAAATGGCTTAAGGACAACAAAGTCAAGGTATAGGAGTGGCAATCACAAAGCCCTGACCTCAATCCTATAGAAAATTTGTGGGCAGAACTGAAAAAGCGTGTGCGAGCAAGGAGGCCTACAAACCTGAGGTCTACAAACCAGTTACACCAGCTCTGTCAGGAGAAATGGGCCAAAATTCACCCAACTTATTGTGGGAAGCTTGTGGAAGGCTACCCAAAAAGTTTGTCTCAAGTTAAACAATTTAAAGGCAATGCTACCAAATACTAATTGAGTGTATGTAAACTTCTGACCCACTGGGAATGTGATGAAAGAAATAAAAGCTGAAATAAATKATTCACTCTACTATTATTCTGACATTTCACATTCTTAAAATAAAGTGGTGATCCTAACTTACCTAAAACAGGGAATTTTTACTCTGATTAAATATCAGGAAAAATTAGTTTAAATGTATTTGGCTAAGGTGTATGTAAACTTCCGACTTCAACTGTATTTACTTATGTGMATATCGTGACTGCCTTTGACTCCAAAAAAACAAATGCATCCTTATTASATCAACCGGAAASATACTTATTTATGTAACCTATAACAGCAGAATTCTGAAGAATTTCCCAAGCCGATATCTGTCCCAGCTTGCTAATCATAAAGTGAAGCAGGAATGTTAAGCATTTGCCACACTATCACTGCTTCAGGGAAGCAGATATGAATCGCCTCTAACCACACAAATCACTAAAGCCTACCAAAGCCCCTCAATTATGTCACGTGGCAGGCTTTGTGTGTTGGTACTGTACTGTCCTTCAGTTTTGAAGTAATCGTCTACTACAGGATGTTCAGTTCGAAAGGGGGCTGTGATCTCAGTGTTTTGTCTGTCTCTTATACACATCTAGATGTGTATAAGAGACAGGGAAGGAGAAGCGTTCTGTCTCCTAGAGATGAACGGACTTTGGTGCGAAAAGTGCAAATCAATCCCAGAACAACAGCAAAGGACCTTGTGAAGATGCTGGAGGAAACAGGTACAAAAGTATCTATATCCACAGTAAAACGAGTCCTATATCGACACAACCTGAAAGGCCGCTCAGCAAGGAAGAAGCCACTGCTCCAACTGTCTCTTATACACATCTAGATGTGTATAAGAGACAGTGTTTATTCATGTTGCTTGCGATTTCAATCAGATTCCTACTTTTAGACAGCTCTCATACTGTTATACAGAAGATTAAACACAAGCAGCCTAGCTTTAACGTTTAACAACGTTTATTCGAGTTTAAAGTTACATTGTATCACCGACGTGTAGGCTACACCACCGCGGAATGCTTTGTGGACTGGTTATTTTAATGTTGATTGATGAAATACCTGTTTAGGTGCATTTTGGATTATCCCAGTGATATGGGGTTGGGCATCTAACCTGTTCAAGTTGTTCATTTCAGGAGAGTTTAGGCTGGAGTTGTAAGGTCTGCTTTCAACTCACYCTCTCAAACACGTAGATCCCTTGAACGCAGCTCCCTTTCCAGCCCACTTTGCCTTTTGCCTATTCCCTGRCTGTACTTTAGCCTATCGGATTTCCTGTTATCAACCAATTGCCTGATCTCCRGGACGACGTRACTAMCCTTTTCCCTGCCTGTACTGTCGCCTGTTTGGACCCCCTGTGTATGACCTTCTGCCTGCCCCTGGACCCAGCTACRTGCCGCCTCCTGTGGTCCTTTACAAATAAACACCTGCTGCGCTCTGCGCTTGAAACCAGCTCTCTGTCTCCCATCGTGTTCATTACAGGAGTGACAAGTTTTCCCAGGGCTCTCTAAACTCAGCTGTGTGACTAGTTATTCYTCCATCTCAATCTCTGCCTCCATCTCACTGTACAAGTCTACTACAACCTCCAGCACCTGATCCTGTCAGCTGGAGGCCTAATCCTAAAAAAAAACTGGTCGAAGAATGATCCTGTTGCCCAAAACCTGTTTTTCTCCAAACATTGTTTTTTTTGGTCTGGACATGAAAGCCAGCCACATTCTATATGGAGGGGGAATGGTCGAAATTCAACAGAAACAAACACAAACCACATGCAATGGTCAACATAACGTCTCGGAGCATCCAAAGTATATTTCCGCTCGCAGAGAAGCACTTGAAGCCGCCACAGAAGGTCTGTTATTTTTACCGTGAGAGGATTGGAGCTGATCCCGCCGGAGACGGAAGCATACAAGAGATAAAAAGACAAGCTAATGGGACAGACAGCCTTATGACATACAGATGCTGCCTGAAACAGGATGAAGCCGCTGTGTTGACTGGGTGCTATTGGGTACCCGAACGCAACTCGAACCAGTCCATATGGATCTAGCAGTAGAGCGCGTAGCTAATGCAAATGCTGCTGGTTAATGTGGATTTGATGACCCGATTTTCTTGATCGTGTTATGTCGAACACCTTCGTCAACAATTGGTTGAGAAGTCGAGTGGTATGCGTGAGACTCGTTGAGCTATTCAGCCATGCGTGATCTTGCTGAGCTTCCTTCCTACTGCACACAGCAGTTTTCCACAAAGAGTTTTAACGTAGAACCATTGTTATAGTTAAACAGGTCCTGAACTCATATTGTGTCTCTAGACCTATTGTACTGTTTCATTCCCTAATTAGTCTTATTGGACAGACATCAAAGGGTTCATTTCCATGACTACTTATACCTGAGGTTTCAGTTAAAAAAGAATGTGGTTAAAATAGTTTGAAACACCAGAATGGTTTCCAACAAAATGCCTCAGAAACACCAGCCAGGGGCCACTGTCACGTCCTCACCAGAGTTCTTATGTGTTTTACTTGTTTAGTGTTGGTCAGGACGTGAGRTGGGTGGGAATTCTATGTTGTGTGTCTAGTTTGTCTGTTTCTATGTTCAGCCTAATATGGTTCTCAATCAGAGGCAGCTGTCTATCGTTGTCCCTGATTGAGAATCATATATAGGAGGCTTGTTTTGTGTTGGGATTTTGTGGGTGATTGTCTTCCGTGTCAGTGTTAGTACCACATGGGACTGTTTCGTTTTGTTTAGTCTGTTCGTGCGTTCTTCGTGTTTATGTAAGTTCACATGTTCAGGTCTGTTGACGTTGTTTTGTAGTCTGTCTAGTATTTTCGTATTRGTTATTATTATTAAAATCATTATGTCTACACACCTCGCTGCGTTTTGGTCCGATCCATGCTCCTCCTCGTCTGAGGAGGAGAACGACTTAGACGAACGTTACAGCCACAGTCAAAAATATTGATGTCTGCATTTCCCCATGTCAGGTGAAGACTAAACAAGGTGCTAGAGCGATAACAGTATGAATATTAAGGTACTGTGTTTGTGATGACAGAGGGGACCAAATCACCAGGAACTATGACAACCMTAGCAGGTGCAGCGAGTTSAAACCACACAGGATGCCCCCAAAAAGCATCAAATATTCTTAGTCCTAGACTGTTAGGAGATGCTTAAACACTAAATATACAGGAGTCCTCTTCAACCGGCAAAGATAAAGCATGCAAGTCTTGACATGAGTAAGCCTACATAATYTTGTGTAATCCAAATATATTTGCATCCATTTCTTCTCAAACCATTTTCAAGGCCCAGCTTGTTGTATACATGGTAATATCCAAAGAGTGATTAGCAAACTATGGCCCTGAGGGCGACCTGTTTTGACAAAGCCTGATTTGTCATTCCAATGGTGAATGCCAATTCCCAAGAGGGAGGAGTCCACAGAGATTTAAAATGCCCTACCATAAGCAGTTATACAGCCATAAGACACATACAGCAAACTACAGAGACTTTTTTTTTCTAGACACCTGAAAAATGTGGACTGAATTTACATCTCAACGAACCACAACCTAAACCAGATGACGAAACGTGATGACGTTGCTCTTACGATCTCTTTGATGACCTTGTCCACGATGTCCCTGTCCTGAAGGTGATGGAGGTAGCGATTGGCTGGGGAGCTAGCCAGCTGGCGGAGCTGTGCCACGTTGGAGATGTCATTGGCCGCGGGCGTGATGCCCACCATGAAGAACTTCACGCCCTGGTTTTTGGCGTCGATCACGGCGGAGAAGATGTCTGGGTTCCTGGGGTGGGTGATGCCGTCCGTCAGCAGTATGGCCACCCTGATGCTCCCTGGCTCTGACTCCTCCATGTAGATCTTGGTCAGGTTGGTGATGGCATAGGTGGTGTAGGTGCCGTGGCCAATGTATTGGATGGGTGCGATGCGAGCCTTGAAGTTGGCCAGTCCGCGCCACTCCTTGAAGGTCTGCTCGATGATCACATGGCTGCTGAATTGCAGGAGGGCGGCTCGCGAGCTGAGAGCCCGGCCCGTCTGGAGATTGACTCCCTGCAGGCGTTCAACCACATCTGTGGCGAACCTCTTCTCCTGGCCGTAGTTGTCCTTGGCGCTCTCTGAGCTGTCCACCAGGAAGGCCAGCTCCAGGCCACAGTCATTGTTCAAAAGTGCTAAGAACATGAAAAGTGTTAACCAATTGTTAATTTATCATGTACCATGCACATTACACAAGACGTAGCTAGCTACTGCTAATTMGTCAGTCTTTGGTTGGCAGAGGGCAGAGCTGGGGTCAACCCCATTTCAAAGCAGCAGATCCGATATGGGTAAAACTGGGTACTTTCTCATGTCCACCGCTAACACCAAAGAAGGATCATTCATCAGTTCAATCATCATGTACGTACCGGGTACAACATTAGCTAGCTAGATTACGTAAGTGGTTCACAGAGCTAGGGGTCACTACCATTTCAAAACAGGAGATCAGACCTGGGTCAAACTAGGTACTTTCTCACATCCAGCTCAAGACCAACATTGGCCAGCAATTGACCACAACTCTGAAGGTTAGGCTAGACCAGACCAAAGTCAGAAGCTTAAATTCTGAGATACTGAACCTTAATGACTCCGAGAGAAGATTGAACCCAGAAAAGATCTGATATGATTTATTTATCAAGGTAGAAGTGAAGCTTGGAGGGGCGCCATGACTTGAACTGTGAACTGATGTTCCTGATTCCTGTCTGATATCTAAAAGGCTCTAGGAGAAACGAGTCACACAAGTGCTTACCTACAATATTTTTCAAGGAGCGAGGGCACATATCCAATATAAACCAGYAATAAATCATATTTATGTTCAAAGAAACGTGTCAGAAAAAAATTGCCCGGGGATACCCAGCTCTCGAAGGAAGAAAACGTTCAAGGAACAGAATAGTTGCCACTGAGATGGATGGGTTTCTAAGCCTGGCTGTGAGATATAATCATTTTTTAAGTGGATCCCATCATTTGCCAATGACTCTTTAAAATTTGATTTTCGGTGATGGATGCTTTACCTATGTAGTATTTTCAGAAGTGAAGATATCCTATCAATTCTAGCCAACACTATGTCTCAGAAAAGCTTTTCTGTGTCTCTCCTTTCAAACGAATAAATACTTTCGGGACTCTTACACTGGCCATTCTTGGGTATGACGTTGCGTTGTCAGTAGTTGTTCTTGCTCTTCCTGTCACGTGTCTCTCATCATAGTCTTCCTGAGCCGCCAGAGACTGTGGAGTCTAACAGAGCAGCAGAACGAGTACAGAGAAAGGGACATCACCACCTGTTTCCTCCTCTTGGAGAGAGAGAGAGAGAGAGAGGAGAGAGAGAGAGAAGAGAGGAGAGAGAGAGAGAGAGAGAGAGAGAGAGAGATGATGAGAGAGAGAGAGAGAGAGAGAGAGGAGAGAGAGAGATAGAGAGAGAGAGCAAGAGAGGAGAGAGAGAGAGAGGAGAGAGAAGAGGCAGAGAGAGAGAGAGAGAAGAGAGAGAGAGAGAGATGAGAGGGAGAGAGAGAGAAAAGATGAGAGAGAAGAGAGAGAAGAGAGAGAGAGATGGAAGAGGCAGAGAGAGAGAGAGCGAGAGTAGAGAGAGAGAGAGAGAGCAGAAGAGAGAGAGAGAGAGAGAGAGAGAGAGAAGTGAGAGAGAATGAGACGAGAGAGAGTGAAGAGGACGACACGAGAGTAGAGAGAGAGAGAGAAAGAGATAGAAGAGAGAGAGAGAGAGAGAGAGAGAGAGAGAGAGAGAGAGAGAGAGAGAGAGAGAACAGCAAATTCAGCTTGTGTTCAGGTAGAAACTTGTCTCACATGAAAATCTACACACCAACACAGAGGTGCAAAAGTCCACCATTGACTGAGACCCATAACCTGTATCATTGTAACTTGATCCTGCACATACTCACAATACAGTGCTGCAGGCTCAGGTCTCCAATATACTCAGCTCAGCGTTCAGGATTGGGAAAGATGAACGTGAGAGAAAGAGAGAATCAGAGGGAGCAAAAGAGGCAGAGGAAAAAATAAGACAGTTTCAAGTGTTGTTCAGGTTAAGTTCCACTTAGACTCCTGCTCTTGTCCTGCTCCTGTGATGGTGTCCAGTCTGCAGGATGGGAGCTGGTCAGATCAGGTAGGATGACTGCAGTACGGCAGCAGTGAGTAGAGGGTCTGTGGAGGTCTGTGCTCTGGTTCACACTGGGTTCCCTGAGTTTTTTTTAGCTGCAGCCATCCTCACACAGACACAGTGAGTACAGTAGAGGCAGAACCAGCCCCCTTTTACTCACAGCCACTCCATGTTTGGAGAAGGGTGGGGCAATGAGCTTTCACGGGGCAGGGCTAAGCTAGGGGAGAGTGTGGGGGTGAAATGTTATTTTTATAATAGTTTTTGTATTTTTATAAATGGGGGTTGGGTTGGCACCTGTGGGCTGTAATAACAAAGATCAATTTTATTAAGACTATAGTCGTAGTCAGTTTATGGGCCTCTGTCCATTTTGGTTTGTTGCCTTGTATCTTTTACTATTATCCACATATTGACCTGATGTCTCATTCTGGTAATAATAGCTTCCGGAAGCCTCACCCACAGAACAAAACAAAGCTTTTTTGTAAGGAGACTGGTAGTGATATACTTCTAGGGCTCTAGGCAGCGCACCTTGCTAGCACAATTTTCCTTGATTCACATTCATGTGAAGGCACTAGTCTTTGGCTGCAGCTGCAGGGGGTGAGGCAAGACTATAAAACTGTTTAGAAGAATAGCTGTAGCTGCTCCAGAGAATTTAGCACTCCAACAATCCGTTTCAGTTCACAATACCATGTTCACCTTGTCTTTATGGATTGGCATTTTTTAAATAGGAAAATATATTTTTTAAACTTTTGATTCACTCCACTCTGAGTTTAAAAAAAAATCAGGAATATAGAGCTCATGCAAAGGTAGTGAAAATCCAAACCCATTTCCCTGGCCGCCAGACTTCTGGCCGCCAGAAAGAGAATCACGCAGCTCTGCTCCAGCTGTGCACTTGGTGGTGACAGCATGTTTTTTTTTATAGCCCACAGTATTCCAAACCTGGAGGCAGAAAGCAATCAAAGGTGAGCTGCCACTCAAGAATGCCGTCATGAGAAATAGGCCTGCTCAAATCTGGTTCAGATACCTCCCCCTTTCATGGGGAGACAAGTAAAACATGGTGAGGATCTCTCTAACACTTATTTTATGGTGCCGATCAGCCCAAAGGGATCTCTGCACAGTTCAATTCAACCATCAAGCAACTATAATGTTTCACGGTTTGGTTKATTTCAAGTTGAATTCATGCTTAATGACAAGATGGTGATCTGACGTCTTTTCCCAGTGTGATGTACATATCGTGTGGTGCATGTACACATGTGCAGTAAATTGAAAAGAAGTTTGGCAAGGACATAAATTCAGCTTTTCCTGATAGCAGATGACATAATTTTAACATAAACTCGAGCAGCCAGGTGGTTAAAAATCATCAATCCATAGCATCTCTGCACATTCTCAACCAATACTTAATGCAATTCACAATGTGCTTGCAATCTGTACAGAGTTGGCGTTCTCTTTGATTTCCTAGTAGTTTAGGACTTAGTGTAGGCATGTCCCATGGATCCCGGATAGCACTAACCAATCTAGAACATGTCTGTGGAAGGTCAAAGGTCTCCTGTAGATCGTCTCCCATCAAAGTGGTCATGTCACGGACTGTCATGAAACGCAGTACAAGCTGCTTTCATTATGATGAATGGCTGAGGTGTCGGTTGAATGCACCTCGAACATTGGTGTGAAGAAAAGCATGAAACAGCCGGTTAAATATTTTCCAGAGAGGTGTGGCAAACATATGAAAACCTAAATTTTGGTTGGCAGGGAATGTTGTAGCATCCAATCTAGTCCAGTGTCTGGCTTCTGATCCTATATGTACTTATGAAACTGCGCTTCGAAAGTACCAGTGCATATTTCAGTAACACTTTCAGGTATACTGAAAATGATTTATAAAGGGTTACAAACGGTTAGTTATCCMTTTATAGATACCAGATATGCCAAATACCAGATAGAAAGTTCCATAGACAACACAAGGCCACTGAAAATAATTTACGCTGAGTGTAAAAAACATTATGAACACCTGCTCTTTCAATTAAATAGACTGACCAGGTGAATCTAGGTGAAAGCTATGATCCCTTATTGATGTCACTTGTTAAATCCACTTCAATCAGTGTTGATGAAGTGGAGGAGACTGGTTAAAGAAGTATTTTTAAGCCTTGAGACAATTGAGACATGGACTGTGTATGTATGCCATGAAAGGGCAAGACAAACAATTAAGTGCCTTTGAACGGGGTATGGTAGTAGGTGCCAGGTGCACTGGTTTGTGTCAAGAACTGAAACTCGGCTGGGCTTTTCACACCCAACAGTTTCCCGTGTGTATCAAGAATGGTCCACCATCCAAAGGACACCTAGCCAATTTGGCACAACTGTGGGAACCATTGGTGTCAACATGGGCCAGCATCCCTGTGGAATGCTTTCGATTTCTTATAGAGCCCATGCCCCAATGAACTGAGGTATAGAGTGTGTATGTCTTTCTTAACCAGACAAAACCATCTTAAGAATGTTGAAAAGCCCTGACTCATGTGTAGACAAAGACTGAGGAGACAGGGGCATGGAAATCATTACCACAGTACTTCAGTAACATTCATCCATTTCCATAGTTAAGGACAGGAGAATATTTATTTGGAAGTTGGTGTGACAAGCTGGCCGATACCTTATCTAAAAGGCTTAAAAGAAGAACTGAGAAATAAATAGTTATAAAAGTACTTATTTTAAAAACTGCAGACTTAAAGTAAACGCACATGGCTGGTGGCTAAAATCAATGGCTCTTCCACACAGTCAGGAAACACACCTTTTCAAGAAAACACAGGCCCCGATTAAACATTACAGGCTCCTGTGCCGATTAGCCACTCCCACAAATTAGGCAATACAACAGGAAAAGTTTGGAGATTATAGAAAGTGAAGGTTATGGATCAAATGAATTATGAATTGAAACAGAAAATAAATAACATTGCAACACTATAATTTACAGTTTAAAAACTGCAATAAATACCTTAAATCCATATATTATAGTAAATTGTCCACAGTGAAGGCTCTCTTTCACAGTTGTCATGTAGCTTACTTCAGTTCCCATAACAGAGGATATTCCATGTATTACATTACTGGGATTCTAACACTGGTTGGTAGCATTCATGACCACACTTAATTCCACATGTTGCAACAAAAAAGAGAGCATGAGGATAGAGAGGAAGCACCAAAATGTATAGTGCAGCCCCACACTCTAGTGGAAAGACAGTGTATGTGCTGAAATCGAGCTTGTGCACACTGTATATAGTGTTCTAAACACAGTCTGGGTGTGGAGCTGTGTACAATGCCTTTGGAAAGTATTCAGACCGCATGACTTCATCCACATTTTGTTAGGTTACAGCCTTATTTTAAAATTGATTAAATTGTCCCCCCCCTCAATCTACACACAATACCCTATAATGACAAAGCAAAAACAAGTTTAGAAATTTTTGCTCATTTATAAAAAATAAAAAATAGAAATATCACATTTACATAAGTATTCAGACCCTTTACTCAGTACTTTGTTGAAGCATGGCAGCAATTACAGTCTCGAGTCTTCTTGGGTATGACGCTACAAGCTTGGCACACCTGTATTTGGGGAGTTTCTCCCATTCTTCTCTGCAGATTCTCTCAAGCTCTGTCAGGTTGGATGGGGAGTGTTGCTACACAGCTATTTTCAGGTTTAAAGTCCGGTTTAAAGATTAAAGATTGGTTTAAAGTCCGGGCTCTGGCTGGGACACGCAGAGACTTGTCCCAAAGGGACTCTTGTGTTGTCCTGTTGGAAGGAGAACCTTCGCCCCAGTCTGAGGTCCTGACCGCTCTGGACAAGGTTTTCGTCAAGGATCTTTGTACTTTGTTCTGTTCATCTTTGCCTCGATCCTGATTAGTCTCCCAGTCCCTGCCGCTGAAGAACACCCCCACAGCATGATGCTGCCACCACGCTTCACCGTAGAGATGGTGCCAGGTTTCCTCCATGCGTGACACTTGGAATTCAGGCTAAAGAGTTGAATCTTGGTTTTATCAGACCAGAGAACCTTGTTTCTCTTGTTTCTCAGTTTGCCTTTTGGCAAACTCCAAGTGGGCTGTCATATGCCTTTTACTTTGGAGTGGCTTCTGTCTGGCCACTCTACCATAAAGCCCTTATTGGTGGAGTGCTGCAGAGATGGTTGTCCTTCTGGAAGGTTCTCCCATCTCCACAGAGGAACTCTAGAGCTCTGTCTGAGTGACCATCAGGTTTTTGGTCACTTCCCTGACCACACCCCTTCTCCCCACCGATTGCTCAGTTTGGCCGGGCGGCCAGCTCTAGGAAAAGTGTTGGTGGTTCCACACTTCTTCCATTTAAGAATGATGGTGTTCTTGAGGACCTTCAATGCTGCAAAATTTCTTGGTACCCTTCCCCAGAAATGTGCCTCGACACAATCATGTCTCGGAGCACTACGGACAATTCCTTCAACCTCATGGCTTGGTTTTTGCTCTGACATGCTCTGTCAACTGTGGGACCTTATATAGACAGGTGTGTGCCTTTTAATGTCCAATCAATTGAATTTACCACAGGTGGACTCCAATCAAGTTGTAGAAACATTTAAATGATGATCAATGGAAACAGGATGCACCTGAYCTCAATTTTCGAGTCTCATAGCAAAGGGTCTGAATACTTATGTAAATAAGATATTTCTGTTTTTTATTTGTAAACATTTCTAATAACCTGTTTTCGCTTTGTCTTTATGGGGTATTGTGTGTAGATTGCTGAAGTTGAAAAAAAAWATATATTTTAGAATAAGGCTATAACGTAACAAAATGTGGAAAACGTCAAGGGGTCTGAATACTTTCCAAAGGCAATGTATGTTTGTGTGTTGCTGTGTTTTGGGGAGATGAGTATTCACTTACTTACTGCATTACACACACAAACACAAACACACACACACACACCTATTGTGACCTTGAGTTTGAATGTTATCTAGGTTGTTAGAACATTGTACATGATTATTCTTGCTGAATTGACATGATACGTGATTTGTAATGTTGCGAAGACAATTACAAGTGTTGTAGTATGACAGTAATATGTGGAAGTAGCAATCAATGCAAAATAAATCACGAAGTGCGCCTGCTCAGTTTGGCCCTGAAGTTGCGCGCACGCTCAGTTCAGCTCCGCGGTCATTCATTATAAAGGCACAAGTCGTTTCGTCTCTTTCCACCTTCAGCCATTTTGACAATGTTAGGAGCTGTGGGACGCTGCTGCACCGGGGCTCTCCAGGCACTTAAGCCTGGGGTCCAGCCCCTGAAGGCCCTTGTTGGCTCTCCATCTGTCCTTGGACGTAAGTTTTGCAAGCATATTGCATGTTACAGGGGTAGCGAATGAATTGTAAAAACCGTTTGGCGCAGAACTGGTATTAGGCTAACTGCTAGTTAACTTTAGCCCAAAGCAAAACGCTGTCATCTGTGTAACAGGCCTCACATTTTTTACCTTCCATAATTTCGCATACAAATTTTATGTTGAACGTGGAACTTACGCCATGCATTCGATTTAACTGTTATATTAATATGTGACTTAAGTACATATAGCTGAGTGACATGATTTTTGTGTAAATTGAAATGACCTTTGTWTGACATGAGGTTTGGAGGCTCGCGCTAGCGAGTCTATACTGTGGCTAGTTAGCCAGCTAAGTGTCATTCAATTACTAATTGAATCACTGTCGGTGTTTCGTAGTCAAATAGCTTAGAACGAGTAGGAATGCATTTACTATTATTTTGCTTTAACTAACTAGCAATTTGACTTATTCACACGTTGTCTGGTTAATGTAACGTTACAGTAGATTGCTAGCCATCTGACAACTAGCTAGGGCTAATTTATTAGGCCAAGTTACAAAAATACCAATGTCACCTTAGTAACTCGGTTGGCTTGACATGTGTAAGTCTTCGAAGGTATTCGCTTTTTAAGAATTTAGGTAGCTGATTACTTTAATTGCTGAGCTGTAGCAATTCTCCTGCACGACATGGCCGAAAATACTTGACATTGAGTTTTCTTCGGTGTTTCAGACCTACCAACTTGCAACCATTTTGCGTACCAAGTACGCAATTCTGTCGAGTACGACATCCGAGTTAAAAGTACTCAGAAATGAATAGGGCCTGAATTTGATTTGCAGTTTACAAAAAAATAAATCCACTGAGTAAATTTAACGTCCCGATTCTCGAGCTGCAACACAGATATGTACGGAGTTTGTCAACGGACATAGCGAGTAATACATCATTATTCGACGTAGCCCCTCCTGCTTGTTGTGAMGCGGYGTTTGCCAACTGTACGTAAACARATGGACAAATCCCCWTTCGACTCCCTGTGTTGTGGAAAGGTAAACACTATTGCTTCAAGTTAACGTTAGCGAACATAACATGGACATTCAGTGGGCTCTGAAGTGCCAGCAGTTCACTCGCATTTGTTAGTGAAAGAAATTAAATGCAAATACAAAAAATAACATCTGATTTGTGCTAGTGTGATATAACTAATGGGACGCAGAATTAAATGTATTTTCCACGTAATATTACGATCACGCAACCAAATAGACTAACTGCATTTATGATCCACGTCATAAAACATTACTAAAGTATAATCAAAAATAAATACGCATCTTAATATTAAATAAAGTCTGGAGTTTAGAAAACTGCGCGATGAAGAATTGAGTATCCGTTATTAGCTAAACGGCAATGCTTCTAAAATGCCTTTGCACTAGATTTGATATTTTCTCAATTTCGAAAATCTGAAATGATGTGTATGTGCGGCAAAGAAATACAATAGGCACCTTTACATAGGCTGAAACACTGGCCTCTTCTAGCGAACAGCGTTCAGATTCCCTTTGTGGTAGCCTACTTAAGCTTTGTGGAGCCAGTTTGCAGTTTGTTTATTATGGATAACATGTTTATTTGATACTGATGCTCTGCTTCAGACATTTGTTCTTATCATATCAGTTAATGGGTTTTTATTGTGGATAAGACTTTTGTACCTAAACATAACTTATTTGTTTAACAAAACAAACTCTGAGAATGAAGGCCCTTTTGTGTTTCTCGTTCTTGTTAGTGACTTTTACATGTGTAAATGGAATGCTGTCAAATATTCCAACATTTTTTGGGCTTCATTTGATACAATTCTATAATATAATTGCAATCATTCAGGAAAGAACCCCATTTTGGCGTGTGGTATGCATGTGAGTTGACTCCACTTAGCTGCGCGTGTCTGGTACTCTAAAGTTTGACAGGTCTGGTGTTTGTTCTTGTGCACATGGCTAGCTACACAGGTGATATTACATTTCCAACTCTGCATTGTGTAGGCTAGCTTGGAAATGGTCAGCAGACATTGCGCATTATTGATATTTCACTCACAAGGTCATACGGTTTTGGGTCAATGCACTTTTACAGGTAGAGACTACTCTGCACCTGCTGCTGCTGCCGCTTTCGCCCATGGAAGAATCGTAGCGGTCATCGGTGCTGTCGTCGACGTCCAGTTCGATGAGGGCCTCCCACCCATCCTCAATGCCCTGGAAGTTGCTGGTCGTGAATCCAGGCTAGTGCTGGAGGTGGCACAACATCTTGGTTAGTCATTTGGCCTGCATTTAGAAGCAGCCTAATTTGTCTCAAATTGTCATTTTTTGCCAATAACTAGGCAGAGATCAGAATTTGTCTACTTGTGTAAACACAGCCATTGTTTGCAAAAACATTGTACCAACATTGCATAATCAATAACATATTTCATCCCAATAAGCTGTTATGTTGACTTTCAGGTGAGAACACTGTGCGTACCATTGCCATGGATGGTACAGAAGGTCTTGTCCGTGGACAGAAGGTTGTGGACACTGGCGATCCCATTAGAATCCCAGTTGGTCCCGAGACCCTGGGCAGAATCATGAATGTCATTGGAGAGCCCATTGACGAGAGGGGACCGATCTCCACTAAGCAGTAAGCACATTGTCTATCAGCCAATTCATAGTTTTAGATATGGCAATCACAATATTTACATCCATATTCAATTATTTAATGCATGACTACTAGAATCGTCTTGAGACTATGAATGATACGCAATTGAAAATTGCTTGTTCGAAGTGAAGTGTTGGCTCTTATTATACATTTTTAATTAGGACCGCAGCCATCCATGCTGAGGCCCCAGAGTTCACTGACATGAGTGTGGAGCAAGAGATCCTGGTAACTGGCATCAAGGTGGTAGATCTGCTGGCTCCCTATGCCAAGGGAGGCAAAATCGGTACGTGGGACAACCAACATCCTCATTGTTACACGTTTTTGCAATTAGCTAATTACATTTTAATGACAGTAAATTGCTTTCCTTTCTATAGGTCTGTTTGGTGGTGCTGGTGTGGGCAAGACTGTGTTGATCATGGAGCTGATTAACAACGTGGCCAAGGCCCATGGTGGTTACTCTGTGTTTGCCGGAGTGGGAGAGCGTACCCGTGAGGGAAATGACTTGTACCACGAGATGATTGAGTCGGGTGTCATCAACCTGAAGGACGACACCTCCAAGGTGACCACCTGGTTACATTTGACTGTCATAAGCAGGTGCCTCTATTTAAGGAATCTTATACAGATTGATGGTATTTAAAGTTGGCACAGGGAAAAAATATCCCCCAGTTGAATGTCAAAATATAAGGTGCAATATACAGGAGTCGCTCTGACATTTCCTGGTTGCATAAATCCAAAGTCGGGTTTCCCAAAAAGTTACATATTGTAGCTGATCACCAGTCTGGAAAGTTGACCTCATTACCCACTTGATGCTCACATCAGCCTTTCTCCTTTACCCTTCGAACACACTGACAGCGTCATTGCATATTGGTACACTAGAATTGCATTCATTTCCATTGAAATGCTATGTTTGCCTTGCAGAGGTAGTTGCAGTGTGTTTGGTGTGGTACATACGCTGGATTTATAGAATGCATGTGTAGACTGACAAATGTAGCAAAGGTGAATGTTGTATACATATCCAGATGATGCTGCATACTATTTTGCACAATGACTGTCAGTGTGTGCGAAGCGTCAGTTTCTATTACGGGTTGACCTAGATGTATTCTGTAACGGTGCCCTCTCCTCCAAACCCCTAGGTAGCGCTGGTGTACGGACAAATGAACGAGCCCCCAGGCGCCCGTGCCCGTGTGGCTCTGACTGGTCTGACCGTGGCGGAGTATTTCCGTGACCAGGAGGGTCAGGATGTGCTGCTCTTCATCGACAACATCTTCCGCTTCACCCAGGCTGGCTCCGAGGTGTCTGCCCTCCTGGGTCGAATCCCCTCCGCTGTGGGTTACCAGCCCACCCTTGCCACTGACATGGGTACCATGCAGGAGAGAATCACCACCACCAAGAAGGGTTCCATCACCTCTGTGCAGGTAAGCTGGAGTTCAAGCAGCATAGGCCTGTTGGAGGGCCATGCTAACATGGCAGTCTGTTGTACCTAATAGTCTGACATGGCTTCAAGACTGAAATGCTACTTGTGACTGTAACAACCTGTCTTCTCTAAGGCCATCTATGTGCCAGCTGACGATTTGACTGATCCCGCCCCTGCCACCACTTTCGCTCACTTGGACGCCACCACTGTGTTGTCCCGTGCCATCGCTGAGCTGGGTATCTACCCCGCTGTGGATCCCCTGGATTCTACCTCCCGTATCATGGACCCCAACATTGTCGGCGCTGAGCACTATGACGTTGCTCGTGGCGTGCAGAAGATCCTCCAGGTTAATGTCTTATAGCCCCCCCAGTGTATCGGTAACCCCAACATTGAGTGTTTTTAACAGGGGCAGTGCACATTAATCTGTTTCAGTAGAAGTGCTGGATTTAGCCACCTGGCAAATTTTAACTGCACACACTGGCAGGTTATTAAACCATTCCCATGACAATGAGCACATGCAGAGCAACGTAGAACAAGCAACATGTAGCATGCAGACAGAGCAATAACGATGGCGTAAAATGCTTAAAAGCAACAGTGTTACACACCTCACAAGCTCTGGAAATTGAAAGCGGCAGTATACAGATTCTAATAATGAATGACCGACCTTGCCACTAACATGCCTACAATTCTCCCCTCTCAGGACTACAAGTCCCTGCAGGATATCATTGCCATCCTGGGTATGGATGAGCTGTCTGAGGAGGACAAACTGATTGTGTCTCGCGCCCGCAAGATCCAGCGTTTCCTGTCCCAGCCCTTCCAGGTGGCGGAGGTCTTCACTGGTCACGCTGGCAAGCTGGTGCCTCTCAAAGAGACCATCAGTGGCTTCCAGAGCATTCTAAATGGTATGTAGTACTTGTGATTAGGTTTAAAGATACTCTGCGATATGACGTAGATACGCAAAGTAAAAAGCTTAGTGGGTCAATTTCTACAACTACTAAGTGTTGGAGGTGTGAGGTTAAACTTCGCTGTTTTGTTGCCGTGGTGCCCATGTAACTGAGTCAAATCATGCGCAGAGTCTTGCAACTTGCTTATCGCAATAGCTGCAGTGCTGCTCTTGGCAACATTTCGGTCAGTCTACCTTTAAACTTAGGAATTTCCTTGTTGTCGGTGTGAAATTCTGATTCTTGAGCTAAGTGTGGTCATTCTTTCCCTCCAGGTGAGTACGATGCCCTGCCCGAGCAGGCTTTCTACATGGTTGGACCCATTGAGGAGGTGGTTGAGAAGGCTGCACAGATGGCTAAGGATCTCGCATAAGTTCATCTAACTGAGGGGAGGGAGAAAAGCAAAGAAACACAGGGTTGTGTAGAAGGTGCACTTGATTTGTAAGAATGTCACATGCAAAAATTATCTGTATTGTCATCCTGAAAAGTTATATTTAATGTTTCCAATGAAAGAAGATGGAATAAAGATCTGTCTTGAAAATTTGATTTGGTCTCGACTGTATATTTTGTAGCATTTTTCAATGTATTGTAATGTTGCAATGCTATTCTGGTCTGGGTGCTGTCAGACTGGTTGTAAAATGTCATCCTACAGCACTGATCCACTAGATGGCGTTCAAAGGCTTTGTACAATGCTTCAGTGACTAAATTAAACGGCTGTTAAAGTTGAGGGGAGTTTGTCATTCCTTGCACAAAGTGCAGTGATATATTTGTAAGATGCTTTTTAGACCAGTATGTGATTTTATAAGAATAACGAACTATAAATTGCTGCAAATAAACCACTGCAAAAGGACACCAATAAGACTTGTTTGGGCCAAGAAACACGAGCCGGTGACATCAGACAGGTTGAAATCTGGCCTTTGGTCTGAGTCCACATTTGAGATTTTTGGTGTCTGTTAGACGCAGAGTAGGCGACCGGATGATCTCCGCAAGTGTGGTTCCCACTGAAGCATGGAGGTGGTGTGATGGTGCTTTGCAGGTGACAGTCGGTGATTTATTTAAAATTCAAGGCACACTTAACCAGCATGGCTACCACAGCATCTGGTTTGCGCTTAGTGGGACTATCATTTGTTTTTCAATAGAACAATGACCCAAAACATACTTCCAGGCTGTGTAAGGGCTATTTGACCAAAGAGTGTTGGAGGGCTGCATCAGATGACCTGGCCTTCACAATAACCCGACCTCAACCCAATTGAGATGGTTTGGGATGAGTTGAACTGCAAAGTGAAGGAAAAGCAGCCAACAAGTGCTCAGCGTCTGTGGGAACTCCATAACTGTTGGAAAAGCATTCCAGGTGAAGCTGGTTGAGAGAATGCCAAGAGTGTGCAAAGGGTGGCTACTTTGAAGACTCTAAAATATATTTTGATTTAACACTTTTTTGCTTACTACATTATTCCATGTGTTATTTCATAGTTTATGTATTCTCTATTCTAGAATGTAGAAAATAGTAAAAATAAAGAAAAAACCTGAATGAGTAGGCGTGTCCAAACTTTTGACCTGGTAGTGTATAAGGTAAAAATCTGACATGGGCTGCAAGATTGAAATAAGTGTGTAAATGTTTCATAGACATACTTATCTTCTACCAATATTTAAATTTTTTATAGAATTTTATATTTAATTCCTGAACGTAGAGGTATTTGAATCATAGCGGCTAATATCAGTGAAGTTGAGAGAATCTGAATGATTCAAAGCTTGTAAACTTCCTTTTTGGTCACTTATTGCAGGTTGACCTTCAACATACCAATATCAGCACACCAAGGACAAAGACTGTCAAACCTTTACCTTAATCCCCATTTATCTTGTAAAGTTTTCAAAGACCAACCCAACACTGCCCATGTCATACTGGCCAGAGATGGAAGAGGAAGCTAGACATCCCACAAATTTTCTGTTTCAATGGAAGTCAATGAATTAAGTAGACCAGACCCAGCTGCGATTGAATTGGTGTCCATGGTAGAGTCACTCCCTTAAGTAAACTGTAACTGAATTTTTTTCCAATGATGAACGGCCTGAGTGAACTGTCTTCAGTTATCCACTATCTTTGATACTGGCATAGAGAATGCACTGAATAAAAGAGGGGAAACGGGTGGTACCAAATAGCAATTATGGCTTTTATTTTGTTGTCAGAGGTTAAACCATGTCTGTAGCAAAGCTTACATCATACTGTATTTCAGCCTGCAGACCGGAGGATACAAGAGTGTTATATACATTAAAGACAAGCAATAGCACAGCACAATAATGTATTTGTTCTGACGGCATAAACACTGACAATCTTACGTCAGCCTTAGTAGACAGCCTTGGCTGGAATGATGGCTTTCCTGAGCAGTAGCCAGTCGACGAACCCGGTTGGCATGTAGGACATAGGGATCCAGAAGAGCTTGGCGTCCCACCCTGGCGAGTAACGGGTGCGAGGARGGACTGCAGAGACAGCGTGCTCCATACAGCTCACCACCTTCATCAGGTCGGCGTCGGACATCTTGTCAAGTTTCTCCCTCATCCTCACGTCCACTAGAAGGGACAGGGAAGTCTTTAGCTATTCAACATGGCCACTTACACTAGAACATCGGGGTGAATAATGCTTTCTGAATAGATCAAATCCTTTGCAAGACTGATGTCACAGAGGGCAGACAGAATAAAAAAAAAAGCCCAATTTTGCATAGGCTATAGAAAACATTTGTGCAAATTAATATATTCCAGAATGTAGGAAAATAAAGATTTTATATTTACCCTTGTCCAAATAATCATGTCCATAATCATCTCTGACTTCTTGTGGCATCTTCTCCCACAGCTGCTTGAAGTTTTTCCCCAGGACTATCCAGTTGGTCATGGTGGTCTTGAAAAAGCCTGGCTCAATGCAGAGGACTTTGACTCCGAAAGGTACCATGTTTCTCCTGAAAAACAAGGTAACAAAACTTCTGTTTACAAAATTACCTCTGATATGTTACAGATTTTTATAGTTTCATCAAGTCAAACAGTCAAAGTTGTATTGCTTATGGTTCACCATTGCTAGATTACTGAATATATGTAAAAAAAATTATAATAAAGAAACCACTGATAAAAAATATGGCATGGATAGGATAATGTTCTTGTTTCACCTGAGACTGTCATTGAAGGCCTCCACTCCATACTTAGACACGGTGTAAGGTCCTCCGACTGGACTGATCCTGCCGAACACACTGGCTACATTGACCACGCGACCCCTGGCCTTCTTGATGAGGGGCAGCACACTCAGGGTGACTGCGATGACCCCGTTCAGGTTCACGTCCAGCATGGACTTGTAGTCATCAATGGTCAGCCAATCACAGGGGGCTGAGGGCATGGCCACGCCTGCATTGTTCACCACAGCCCACAGGCCTAGAAGGTGACAGGTCATTAGGTAGCTCTATGAACATGCATTATTTCACAGGTGTTTGGTAAGAAGAGGACATAAGGACAAAGATACCGGCACTCAACATGAATGTCAACACATGTAACTGAACTGGTAATACTGCATCATTTGACTMGAAACAAATGATGATGATAGGACTGTTTGCTTTTCAATATAAACACTGACACTCACCCCTAGCCCCAACTTTGTCTTTAATCAAAGCAGCTGCTTTGTCGACGCTCTCGTTCTTTTTGACATCCAGGTGGAGGGTAGTGAATCTGCCTGAACAGGCCTTCCTCAGATCTTCCTCTCCCTTCTCTGTGAAGCAGGATGCGATCACAGAGAAACCCAGCTCGTCCAGATGTTTGGCCAAAAGGTTGCCGAAACCAGAGTCACACCCCGTGATGTAGACATATTTGTCTCCTTTTTCTGGGACTCTGGGGATCTCRCGGAACCAGCGGTACAGGTAGTAAAACACCACCAGTCCAAGGAGGTAAAGAAACATGTCTGGGACAGGATGAGACAGACAGCCTTTTAATAAGTCATCTCTAGTTTATCAACATTTTAAGCTAAAGGTTCTGATCTGTTGTGTCAGCCACATTGTATAAAACAGGTTTTTAGATGCTAGTGGTTGTATTAATTTGGGATCTATCGCATCCCACAACTGTCCCAGACTATGTTTGGAATATTTATTTCTCACACAGAATTGAATAGTCAACTTTTGTACTATGGGGGATAGTAGACTGACATAGGCTAGTGATTTTGCTGTTCGTTAGGCCAACTCATCTTGTTGGCTGATGAAAAGTAAATGTGGACAGTTCTTCCAATATCTTCAATACGCAACACGAAATTGGATAAGGATGCACGCAGTTGCGTCTCCAATGGGTCTGTCTTAACTTGTAGCCTGTGAGAAAGACCCAATCACGCGATGAGGGCCTTGTGGATTGCGCAGCACTCAAGGAGAAGGGCACAACACAGCACCTGGGCCACAAAATGTATGGATTTTTTAGGGTGCATTACGGCCACAAAGGGGATGCTGCCGTTAAAATCGAGGCATTATCAAGTGCTTGTCAAATTGTGAATGAGCCACTATTGGAGTGTGTACAGCCTGCGCAAAAAAACTAAGCAGAGCTCATGCCTTTCAAGCGACTTTTTTCAAATCATCATTAGAGTCTCATCATGCAGCCTTACAATGTATAAAAATCAAAACAAATACCCCAACATTTGTAGAACAACTAAAGTTACATTAATAACTCTAAATGAAGCATATAGGAGTAACTATTTCTTTGTTAACCGCTCAACACAGAATTGCCGCCGCATGTGCGAARTCCCTCAAATCGTTTGGAAAAAATATTCATATTTTATTTCAGCTTTGTTCAATTTTATTCTTCATAATATAAAATAATGCCATGGAATTATAAGCAAATCTTGTCTGCTAAATGAACTAGTGTAGCCCACAGCCATTTGGCATAGCCACATCAAGACAACTCAGAGTATGCTATTCATTTCTTCTGAAATATACTATATTTTCTTCATATCATGCTTTTTAGACCTGTTTAAAATAAATAAATGGATTTATTGTGAAAGTGTAGGCTACATTCAGTGGTGTAAAGTACTTAAGTAAAAATACTTTAAAGTACTACTTAAGTTTTTTGGGGGGGTATCTGTACTTTACTATTTTACTTCACTTCACTAAATTAACTGAAGAATAGGATGTACTTTTTACTCCATACATTTTCCCTGACACCCAAAAGTACTCGTTACATTTTGAATGCTTAGCAGGACAGGAGAATGGTCTAATTCACGCACTTAAAGAGAAAATATCTGGTCATCCCTACTGCTTCTGATCTGACAGACTCACTAAACACAAATGCTTTGTTTCTATARTATGTCCGAGTGTTGGAGTGTGCCCCTGGCTATCTGTAAATTAAAAAACAAGAAAATCGTGCGATCTGGTTTGCTTAATATAAGGAATTTGAAATGATTTATACTTTTACTTTTGATACTTAAATATATTTGAGCAATTACATTTACTTTTGATACTTAAGTATATTTAAAACCCAAATACTGTTTCACTTTACTGGGTGACTCACTTCTTCTTGAGTCATTTTAAGCCCCACCCACCATTCCTCAGTATACCAAACAAAGTGCTAAGGCCATCACAGCAAGTTACAGAAATATGCACATTACACAATATGCAGTTAGACATACATCAAGTGGAATGATAGGATCTGCCTTTTACAAGTTCATCACTAATATGCGTCTTGTAACAGTAGCTTATAGTAATAACGTTATTGTAGCTATACAGTCCGTAAGATCATCAGGGAAATACTTTGAAGATCAACCACAATTCATGGAGAGTTCATTGAAGCGCTTGGAATGTCAGATACACAGGCTGGAACAGAACAAGGATCAACAGTTATTGTGTGCCGGTTTCAACGTGTACTCTTGTGTAGTTGCTCTTTGTAAGTGATCCACTACAAAAATGAGCCAATGTCTTGCCAAAATGGCCCTAAAACCKCAACTAACAAATACTATTGAAAATGTGGTTCAAATAAACTGGAAGGAATATGTGCAACACTCCTGCATTTCTATCTGAGTGTAATGTGAATCTCATGTTATATGCAAGTTCTCGGTGTTTCAACGAACACAACATGTACAGTCAGGGCGTTGACAMAAGTGAAAATCCAATGAAACCATATCAAAGTACTTTTTTACTATTGAAGAAAATAAATACTGCAAGTAGGATTATATAGTGACGAGTTGACCTAAATAATGTCCAACTATTGTCATTAATGCCTTTTTATTGAAAAAACAAGATTATTCGTGAGCGCTGTCAAACTCTCCATTTAAATCGCATGAATGCACACTGCCCATCACATAATAATAAATATTTGTTCGATCAATTATGATATATTGCCTATACTCAACTTTTGCATGTTCAAGAAGACTACAGTCTGGTGGAATATTGAAGTCTTACCAGTCCGAAATGTTCCACGCTAGCGCAACGAAGTAACAGTTTTCAGAAACTACGCAAGACCACGCCAGCGCAACAAAGTAACAGTTGTCATAAACTACGCAAGACCACGCCAGCGCAACAAAGTAACAGTTGTCATAAACTACGCAAGACCAAACTTTGCACAAGGACGTCACATGTCTAGCTCTGACCAATCGGAGCCAAGTTATGTCATTAGAATTAATTAGGTCAAAAATGATTTGATTACACCTCCTTTGACAGGAACTTGAAACCACTTAACATTCTCTTGACTTCAATATGGAAGGAATATGAAAGTATTCCTTCATCCATATTTCATCAATGTCTAATAGATGACAAAAAATGAAAMTAGGCCTACATATTACATTGCATATTAAATCCCGATATAATTAATACAAKTWTGATTTTTACAGAAAATGTGTTTTAAAATATGGTTGTCATGGATTATCATTTCAYATTTACTGAACAAAAATATGAACGCAACATGTAAAGTGTTCTCCCATGTTTCCTGAGTTGCGTCGAAAAACAACATTGATGAATACGCTGATTCGYTGAGCGAGTTAATTAGCAAGTGCATTGGTGATGTTGTACCCACAGCGTKTATTAAAACCTTCCCCAACCAGAAACCGTGGATTGATGGCAGCATTCGCGCAAAACTGAAAGCGCGAACCACTGCTTTTAATCAGGGCATGGTGACCGGTAACATGACCGAGTACAAACAGTMTAGCTATTCCCTCCGCAAGGCAATGAAACAAGCTAAGRGTCAGTATAGAGACAAAGTAGAGTCGCAATTCAACTTCTCAGACACGAGAGGTACGTGGCAGGGTCTACAGTCAATCACGGAKTACAAAAGAAAAACCAGCCCCGTCGCGGACCACGATGTCTTGCTCCCAGACAGACTAAACAACTTCTTTGCTCGCTTTGAGGACAATGCAGTGCCACTGACACGGCCCGCTACCAAAACCTGCGGGCTCTCCTTCACCGCAGCCAACATGAGTAAAACATTTAAACYTGTTAACCCTCGCAAGGCTGCAGGRCCAGACGGCATCCCCAGCCGCYTCCTCAGAGCATGCYCAGACCAGCTGGCTGGTGTGTTTACYGACATATTCAATCCCTTATCCCAGTCTGCTSTTCCCACATGCTTCAAGATGGCCACCATTGTTCCTGTTCCCAAGAAAGCTAAGGTAACTGAGCTAAATGACTACCGCCCCGTAGCACTCATTCCGTCATCATGAAGTGCTCTGAGAGACTAGTCAAGGACCATATCACCTCCACCCTACCTGACACCCTAGACCCACTCCAAGTTGCTTACCGCCCCAATAGGTCTACAGACTACGCAATCACACTACCCTAACCCATCTGGACAAGAGGAATACCTATGTAAGAATGTAAATGTTCATCGACTACAGCTCAGCATTTAACACCATAGTAAACTCCAAACTCGTCATTAAGCTCGAGACCCTAGGTCTCGACCTCGCCCTGTGCAACTGGGTCCTGGACTTCTTGACGGGCCGCCCCCAGGTGGTGAGGGTAGGTAACAGCATCTCCACCCCGCTGATCCTCAACACTGGGGCCCC
>NC_036867.1:36843394-36847680 GCF_002910315.2 Salvelinus sp. IW2-2015 | reverse complement strand
GCCCGCTGATCCTCAACACTGGGGCCCACAAGGGTGTGTTCTCAGCCCTCCTGTACTCCTGTTCACCCCACGACTGCTGGCCATGCACCCTCCAACTCAATCATCAAGTTTGCAGACGACCCTACAGTGGTAGGCTTGATTACCAACAACGACGGGACGGCCTACAGGGAGGAGGTGAGGGCCTCGGCAAGTGTGGTGTCAGGAAAATAACCTCACACTCAACGTCAACAAAAACAAAGGAGATGATCGTGGACTTCAGGAAACAGCAGAGGGAGCAGCCCTATCACATTGACGGGACAGTAGTGGAGAGGGTAGAAAGTTTTAAGTTCCTCGGCGTACACATCACGGACAACTGAATTGGTCCACCCACACAGACAGCGTGGTGAAGAAGGCGCAGCAGCGCCTCTTCAACCTCAGAGGCTGAAGAAATTTGGCTGTCACCAAAAACACTCACAAACTTTTACAGATGCACAATCGAGAGCATCTTGTCGGGCTGTATCACCGCCTGGTACGGCAACTGCTCCGCCCACAACCGTAAGGCTCTCCAGAGGGTAGTGAGGTCTGCACAACGCATCACCGGGGGAAACTACCTGCCCTCCAGGACCCTACACCACCCGATGTCACAGGAAGGCCAGAAAGATCATTAAGGACAACAACCACCCGAGCCACTGCCTGTTCACCCCGCTATCATCCAGAAGATGAGGTCAGTACAGGTGCATCAAACGGGGACCGAGAGAGACTAAAAACAGCTTCTATCTCAAGGCCATCCTGTTAAACAGCCATCACTAACATTGAGGTGGCTGCTGCAACATACTCACTCAACTCTAGCCACTTTAATAATGGAAAAATGTATGTAATAAATGTATCACTAGCCACTTTAAACAATGCCACTTTATATAATGTTTACATAACCTACATTACTCATCTTATATGTATCATACTGACTCTATACCATATACTGCATCTTGCCTATGCCGTTCGCCATCACTCATTCACTATATATTCTATGTACATATCTTATTCATTCCTTTACACTTGTGTGTATAAGGTAGTTGTGGAAATTGTTGGTTAGATTACTTGTTAGATATTACTGCATGGTTTTAACTAGAAGCACAAGCATTTCGCTACACTCGCATTACATCTGCTAACCATGTGTATGTGAGCAAATAAAAGTTATTTGAGTTTAAATAAAAGATACAAAATGTTCCATATGTGCAAAAAGCTTATTTATCTCAAATTCTTTTCATCCTGTTAGTGAGCATTTCTCCTTTGCCAAGATAATCCACCCAACTGACAGGTGTGGCATGTCAAGAAGCTGATGAAACAGCATGATCATTACACAGGTGCACCTTGTGCTGGGGGACAATAAAGGCCACTCTAAAATGTGCAGTTTTGTCACACAACACAAGTTTTGAGGAGCGAGCAAATGGCATGCTGACGGCAGGAATGTCCACAGAGTTGTTGCAGATAATTGAATGTTCATTTCTCTACCATAAGCTGCCTCCAACGTCATTTAGAGAATTTGGCAGTACGTCCAACCAGCCTCACAACCGCAGACACATGTTAACACGCCAGCCCAGGACCTCCACATCTGCTTCTTCACCTGTGGGTATTTCTGTCCTATAATAAGCCCTTTTGTGAGGAAAAATTAATTCTGAGCTGCCGTGGCTCCCAAGTGCCTATGCCCTCCCAGGCCCACCCATGGCTGCTCCCCTGCCAGTCACATGAAATCCATAGATTAGGGCCTAATTAATTAATTTCAAATGACCTGATTCCTTATATGAACTGTAATCAGTAAATCTTATCTTGCATGTTGCGTTTATATTTTTCGTTCAGTATAGTTCAACTCAATACTAACTCAAGGTCATTGCCTTGTATTACATGATCACTAGATGGCGGCAAATACTTGTAGGCTATTGAAAACCGGCGTATCAATAAATATAATACTTTCTGTTCATCCTACATTTGAGCCAGTTTGCACAGCAAAGGATCCTGCAGCAACAGGAAATGTTAATTATTATGTGGATTATAATTAATGGACATTTCTGGGGGTTGATACATTTTTCGTATGGGAAAATCAGTCTGACATTTCAAAGTGGAAATTATATGTCAAGCTTTTAAACTCAAATACACTGCAAGTTTTACATTCTGCCATTGCAGGAAAGTTCTCCTGCAACAGGGTGATCAAATTAAGATCCTACATCTGTACCTTCATTGACCCCAACCAATCTGGGTCAGTTAATTATCTATCACCTTATCTACCACTCTAATAATTTAATAAAATAGGTTTTTAATTGACAGTTATGGCTACATTAATTGATGAACTACTATAGACATAGGCCTATGATCTAGCAAGCTGTATTAGTAGTCAGTAAACATGACTATCTGCCAATCAATTTTAATTGTCATAGTTTAGCTACAGTAGAGCAGGAACAATGCTTGCAGTGGCCTGTAATGTCTGCAAAGTGAATTATCATAATGTTGCTATAATGGGCAACACTACTCACTTTGGGAGTTAATCCTTACGTAACAAACTGTTCGCTTATTGGGCATGTTCTAACGAGCATGTTTCCAGAACCTTTTCTTCACGTGTCAGTAGCTTCACACGCACTGTGTCACAGCCCCAGGGGCACATAGGCCTATTCACCTGCTTCCAATGGCAAGAGAAACATACCATTTACAGTTACAATTCACAAACAAAAAGGAAATTGGTTTTGAGTTAAAGTACTACTCATGGAATAAGGTTGTGGGTCAAATGGAAAGAGCTGTTGCTTTTAGTAATGGCTCCCAACCCCAATGAATACTTTTTGTAGGTGACCAAATACTTATTTTCCACCATAATTTGCAAATAAATTCATTAAAAATCCTACAATGTTATTTTCTGGATTTTTTCCCCTCATTTTGTCTGTCATAGTTGAAGTGTACCTATGATGAAAATTACAGGCCTCTCTCATCTTTTTAAGTGGGAGAACTTGCACAATTGGTGGCTGACTAAATACTTTTTTGCCCCACTGTATGTATATACTGTACTCTATACCATATACTGCATCTTGCCTATGCCGTTCAGGCCATCACTCATTCATATATATTTCTATGTACATATTCTTATTCATTCCTTTACACTTGTGTGTATAAGGTAGTTGTGAAATTGTTAGGTTAAATTATGTTAGAGCCGATTTGGACATATTTGTATAAAAGACTGAACATACTGAGCTCCATGTACATTTGTGTAAATATATTAAATATTAATGTATATGATGAAATATTAGGTACGTACCTTTATGATTTATATTTACCTGATTGAGATATATTCATTTGTTGTTAGTGTAACTCGGTTTGGTCCCCCCTCTTGCCCATTCATTGTACTGTGTTAATTGTGTTAGTATAAAGGCAGGAAGTTGGGCCTTCGGGGGAGGGAGTCCTTGCTAGACGCGGGAGCGGTATAGTTTTTGACCATACAGACATACAGACAGGTCATATTATGTATTTGCATTTCAAGTAATCTCTGCTTTAAGTTGATTGGAGAATACTTTTTTGTTAGATATAAGAAGAATAAACATTTTTTGTTGCACCATATCCCTGGATCTCATTGAATGTTTGGCCGTTTGAAACGTGTGGACTGTATGCGTCCGAAACAACCCCGCTTCAGGCTTGGGCAGTGGCTATGGTAAAGAGGAAAGGAAGCCACTACAGATTACTTGTTAGATATTACTGCATGGTTGGAACTAGAAGCACAAGCATTTCGCTACACTCGCATTAACATCTGCTAACCATGTTGATTTGAGTTTAAATAAAAGATACCAGAAATGTTCCATATGTGCAAAAAGCTTATTTATCTCAAATTTTGTGCATACAGTTCTTTTCATCCCTGTTAGTGAGCATTTCTCCTTTGCCAAGATAATCCACCCAACTGACAGGTGTGGCATGTCAAGAAGCTGATGTAACAGCATGATCATTACACAGGTGCACCTTGTGCTGGGGGACAATAAAAGGCCACTCTAAAATGTGCAGTTTTGCCACACAACACAAGTTTTGAGGAAGCGTGCAAATGGCATGCTGACGGCAGCAATGTCCACCAGAGTTGTTGCCAGATAATTGAATGTTCATTTCTCTACCATAAGCTGCCTCCAACGTCATTTTAGAGAATTTGGCAGTACGTCCAGTACGTCTCGCATACCGAGAGCCTGCACAACCGCAGACCATGTTTAACCACGCCAGCCCAGGACCTCCACATCTGGCTTCTTCACCGTGCTGGGTATTTTATCTTCTATAAACTCTCTCTCTTT
>NC_036867.1:36834072-36843369 GCF_002910315.2 Salvelinus sp. IW2-2015 | reverse complement strand
TAGACCCACTCCAAGTTGTTCTTACCGCCCCAATAGGTCTTACAGACTACGCAATCACAACTACACACTAACCCATCTCGGAAAGGAGGCAATACCTATTTGTAAGAATGTAAATGTTCACTCGAATCTACAAAGCTCTAGGCATTAACACCATAGTAAACTCAAATGCTCGCATAAGCTCGAAGCCCTATGGTCATCTCGACTACGCCCTGGTGCAAATGGGTTCCTGGACTTCTTCTTGACGGGCCGCCCCAGGCTGGTGAGGTGAGTGGTACAGCATCTCCACCCGCTTGATCCTCAACATGGGGCCCCCAAGGGTGTGGTTCTTCAGCCCTCTTCCTGTACTCCCTATGTTCACCCTCACGAACATGCGTGGACCATGCACCTCCTCCAACTCAATTCAGTCAAGTTTCGCACGGACGAACCCGTTACATGTGGTTTGGCTTTGACATTCCTACCAACAACGACGAGGACGGCTTACAGGGAGGAACGTAGAGGGACGCCTCGGCGTAGTGGTTGTGTCAGGAAAATACCTGGACCACTCAACGTCAAGACAAAGACAAAGGAGATGATCGTGGACTTCAGGAAGAACAGCTGCAGGAGGAGCAGCAAGCACGCCCTTATCACATTTGACGGGACAGCTTAGTGGAGGAGGGTAGAAAGTTTTAGTTCCTCGGCGTACCATCACGGACAACTGGAATTGAGGTCTACCCCACACAGACAGCGTGGTGCGAAAAAGGCGCAGCAGCGCCTCTTCAACCTCAGGAGGCTTGAGGAAATTTTGGCTATGTCACCAGAAAACACTCACAAACTTTTACAGATGCACAATCGAGAGCATCTTGCGGGCTGTATCACCGCCTGTTACGCAACTGCTCCGCCCACAACCGTAGGGCTCTCCAGAGGGTGTGAGGTCTGCACAACGCCATCACCGGGGGAAACTACTGCCTTCCAGGACACCTACACACACCGAATTCCACAGGAAGGCAGAAAGAACATAAGGACAACAACCATCCCGAGCCACTGCCTGTATCACCCCGCTAGATCAATCCAGAAGATGAGGTCAGTACAGGTGCAATCAAAGCGGGGACCGAGGGAAGACTGAAAAAAACAGCTTTATCTCAAGGCCATTCAGACTGTTGACAACAGCCCATCACTAACATTGAGTGGGCTGGCATGCCAACATACTCAATCTCAACTTCAGCCACTTTAATAATTGGAAAAATGTATTTTAAAGTGAGTATCAACTAGCTACCTTTAAACAATGCCACTTTATATAATGTTTACATAACCTACATACTCTCTCATGATGTATATACGGTACTCTATATCCATATACTGCTCTTGCACTATCCGTTCGGCCATCGACTCTCTCATATATATTTCGTTATGTACATATTCTTATTCATTCCTTTACCACTTGTGATGATAAGGTAGTTGTGAAATTGTTAGGTTAAGATTACTTGTTAGATTATTACTGCCATGTTTTACTAGAAGCACAAGCATTTCGCCTACATCGCATTAACATCTGCTATCCATGTGTATGTGACAAATAAAAAGTTGATTTTGAGTTTAAATAAAAGAATACCAGAAATGTGTGTCCATATGTGCAAAAAGCTTATTTATCTCAAAATTCTTTTCATCCCTGTATGAGCATTTTCTCCTTTGCCAAGATAATCCACCCAACTGACAGGTGTGGCATGTCAAAAGGCTGATGAAACAGCATTGATCATTACACAGGTGCCACCTTGTGCTGGGGGGACAATAAAAGGCCACTCTAAAATGTGCCAGTTTTGTCACACAACACAAGTTTTTGAGGGAGCGAGCAAATGGCATGCTGACGGCAGSAATGTCCACCAGAGTTGTTGCCAGATAATTGAATGTTCATTTCTCTACCATAAGCTGCCTCCAACGTCATTTTAGAGAATTTGGCAGTACGTCCAACCAGCCTCACAACCGCAGACCATGTTTAACCACGCCAGCCCAGGACCTCCACATCTGGCTTCTTCACCTGTGGGGTATTTCTGTCTATAATAAAGCCCTTTTGTGAGGAAAAATTAATTCTGATTGGCTGGGCCTGGCTCCCAAGTGCCTATGCCCTCCCAGGCCCACCCATGGCTGCTCCCCTGCCCAGTCACATGAAATCCATAGATTAGGGCCTAATTAATTAATTTCAAATGACTGATTTCCTTATATGAACTGTAACTCAGTAAAATCTCTTGCATGTTGCGTTTATATTTTTGTTCAGTATAGTTCAACTCAATACTAACTCAAGGTCATGCCTTGTATTACAATGATCACTAGATGGCGGCAAATACTTGTAGGCTATTGAAAACCGGCGTTATCAATAATATAAATACTTTCTGTTCATCCTAATTTGAGCCAGTTTGCTACAYCAGGAAAAGGATCKTGCAGCAACAGGAAATGTTAATTATTATGTGGATTATAATTAATGGACATTTCTGGGGGGGTTGATACATTTTTCGTATGGGAAAATCAAGTCTGACATTTCAAAGTGGAAATTATAAATGTCAGAAGCCTTTTTAAACCTCAAATACACTGCAAGTTTTACATTTCCTGCATTGCAGGAAAGTTCTCCTGCAACAGGGTGATCAAATTAAGATCCTACATCTGTACCTTCATTGACCCCAACCAAATCTYGGTCAGTTAATTATCTATCACCTTKTCTACCACTCTAAATTAATTTKATAAAATAGGTTTTTAATTGACAGATTATGCTACATTAATTGATGAACTACTATAGACATAGGCCTGATCTAGGCAAGCTGTATTAGTAGTCAGTAAACATGACTATCTGCCAATCAATTTTAATWGTCATAGTWTAGCTACAGTAGAGCAYGAACAATGCTTGCAGTGGCCTGTAATGGTCTGCAAAGTGAATTATCATAATGTTGCTATAATGGGCAACACTACCTACTTTGGGAGTTAATCCTTACGTAACAAACTGTTCGCTTATTTGGGCATGTTTCAACGAGCATGTTTCCAGAACCTTTTCTTCACGTGTCAGTAGCCTTCACACGCACTGTGTCACAGCCCCAGGGGCACATAGGCCTATTCACCTGCTTCCCAATGGCAAGAGAAAACATACCATTTACAGTTACAATTCACAAACAAAAAGGAAAATTGGTTTGAGTTAAAGTACTACTCATGGAATAAGGTTGTGGGCTCAAATTGGAAGWGCTGTTGCTTGTTAGTAATGGCTTCCCAACCCCATGAAAGCAAGTAAAAGCAACAAAACATCCCAGTTAGGAGAGAAKCTGTTATGACAAGACTGCTAAAATGCAAATGAAACAGAAATATATGACCATKATTTCAGACAGATCATATATGCTTGTTTAGGACTGAAGAGGACAGCAGCCCTGAGGGTGATGACCTGGAAGGTGTTTGACTTAGCTTCAACTCTTGGACAGTATCCTGTCTTCACACACTGTTTGTGTTCACACATAGACGGGTCGATAAACTGTAATATCTTTTAGAAGTCATCAATGTGATATGATGAATGTGTAACACTGAGCCCACTCATTGATGGATGTCTTATAGATTTTGCCATGGTCTTTGATCACTTTAATAAAAATGCTATAAGAGTTCTTTATTAAAAGTAGGCATACCTCAGATTGTGATGGTGATTGTGGCTTAATATCATTACTTATGTATTCTTGAAAATGATTACCTGACGTTCTCTTAACATCCATTTAGCCCTAATCTATGGTTGAATTTAAGAAAAACACATATCACCATGACAATTGCAAGTGCAATTGCAAGTGTAAAACCCTGATATGCAAATGATTTGACCTGATTCCTTTTCATTGCAAGGAGAGCTACTGTATGTAGTAAAGAGTCTGGATTGTTTTTTGTACCATGCTCTCTCCTACTCATTGCATAGCTGGGTCATCGGTCCCTTGGGCAGTACGAACCGACAGGACACTTACCTCTAAACACGATCGTATGACCCCAAGTTCCAGCCTGGACCTGGCTTGCACGTGGTGCAGAGGGCCTCAGCCTCTTCCAGCCCACAGTCACCCTATCAGTCTACACTTTACCCACTATCAGTGACCACCTGCCATCTCTACAGACACACAGTGGTGGCACCAGGCTGTCAGGTGGACTCGGCAGCACACGTCTTAGTACAGACTGGAGAGCATTAGTGTACTGTACAATTGGATCGACTATAATGTAAAGAAGCAGAATCCTACACGGGTTTTAGTGCAAAGAGGAGATACGTTGTTTTTTTATTGGATTTGGGAAACAACAAGTTCGTTGGTATTGCAGTGAAAATACAATACTTTTCAAATGGGATGTATTTTGGCTTTGAAATTCATTTTTATTATATATCTTTCCTCTTATAAATGTATTGTAGACAGTCCAGGATGCCTGCTGGATCAGTGAAATGACACAGCATCAAAAAGCTGGGAGAAGAAAACAATGGTTTTGATGATGAAGGTACACCTGCATAAATATGATTATGTTCAATGCATCATTTTGATGTCATTTTCCTGACATAAACAATGCTTTAGAAAAGTATAATATCTCTTTATCATCTCTTTATTACAGAACCTAACGATGCATACATGTAAGTGCATCTTCCTCAGATAAAAAAAAACACTTGTCATGACTTATATTCTGTGTGATTTGGGTTCTTGTTGGTAAAATTGATAAATGAAACCAAAAACGTTTTTGGAATTTTTCATTTAACTAGGCAAGTCAGTTAAGAACAAATTCTTATTTACAATGACGGCCTACCCCGGCCGATGCTGTGCCAATTGTGCACCACCCTATGGGATTCCCAATCACAGCCGGTTGTGATACAGCCTGGAATTGAACCAGGGTCTGTAGTGACACCTCTAGCACTGAGATGCAGTCGGGAGCCCATTTCTTATCATGTTTCTCAGAATTGTGACACGTAAAAACAAGGTCACATTTAATAGCATGTTCTTTTTTTCTCCGCTGCAGGATGATGGGGAACCTGAAACAGGACACAAAGTATGTCCATCTTCTCCCCCTACATTTTTCCCACTCATGTCCTTTAGGCTTTGACTAATTTCTCTGTGATTGTCCCAGGTCTTCAAACAAGAAGAATGAAGCTGCTATTAGGATTGGCTTCTTTCAGCTGGTAAAGTATTTTATTTGTAATTATTTTCATAGAGATAAAACAAAACAGTATCTAACTCTGTGGTTCCTTCAGTGAATTCCCTGTGCGGTTGTGTAGTGTCGTGTGAAGGTCACATGAATACYTTTTTATTTCATCTCATTTGTGTGGGAGAGCTGGTTCATAACTCTTGTACATAAGAACTTTAAARCACAACTGGACTGGAAATCATCAGAAACGGGTACAAGAATGGTAGGTACAATATGAGAATGGAGCATCATGGGACAGACTCATCACAAACAGGCAGGTTCCCATGGGGTGCCTTTGTTTTAGCAATGACTATATTACCATCTACATGGTTACAGTGGTTAAAGCATGCATATTTAGTCCAGGTAGTACATTCTGAGACGGTAGGTCAGATTATCAGAACACCTGTTGTGATGACTGACCCATTGGTTGGTTGTGTGTGTTCGGTGTGTGTGTGTGTGTGTGTGTATTTGCAGTTCCGTTTCGCCACATGCCGGGAGACRCTGATGATGGTGGGGGGTAGTGTGTGTGCCTTCCTCCACGGTTCCGCCAAGCCTCTCATGCTGCTGGTTTTCGGGATGCRCACCGACACCTTCATCGAGTTACAGGAGCTCCTGGACCCCAGGAAGGAATGTTTGGACAGACTGGCTGGATAGCAATAAGATTGATAAGATGAAGAATTTAACATGTGGGTAAGTCCTATTCGTTGCTGCACAGAAGAGTAGGACGTTGCTACACATGCTATTTCTATATCAAGGATTGAGAATAAAAATATATATTTTATATTTTATCCTACATCTGTATGACATTCATTCTCAGGCTTCTGGACATTGAGTATGAGATGACCAATTTTGCCTACTATTACGTTGCCATCGGATGCGCAGTTTCCTTGCTAGGATACCTTCAAGTAAGTATATAGTTTGCATCAACATACTGAGTTCAAGCAGTTTGATGACAGAGCGCTAGATCTTGATTGCTTTGAATGCCTTATTTCTCTTTTAGATCTCGTTGTGGGTGACGTCTGCAGCGCGACAGATCCAGGTCATCAGAAAGATGGARTTCAGGAAGGTGATGAGGATGGAGATCGGCTGGTTCGACTGCACCTCGACTGGAGAGTTAAACACACGCATGTCAGAGTATGTCAGAGTAAGAGAAAAACACAGACCAAATTCCCCTGTTAGGTTTTAATAGAAAAAGTTCTGGGAACGTTTTGCATTTCTTGTCATGCTTAGGACCAGTACAGATGTAGGATCTTAATTTGATCACTCTTTTGTTGCTGATKATTTTCCTGCACAGCAGGTAGTGTATTTGAGTTTTAAAARGAACTGTTAGGGAAATTCTGCAGTTGTATAAAGGTACTCAGATCCAATCATTTTGTTCCCTGGTTGGGCGTTGAAATTCCAGACTTTATTTGCCCTAACAAAACATGTATCAAGCCCTACAAACATGTCCATTAACTATGGTCCACATAATAATTCACATTTCCTGTTGCTGCAGGATTCTTTTCCTGCTGTAGCAAACTGGGTCAAATTAAGAATCTACATCTGTAGTTGTTCTTGAACCTGACCTGGAAAAACGTTAATGATTGTCTGTGGTGTGCCCCGCTATTTCACAGCGACATCAACAAGATCAATGACGCCATGGCGGATCAAGTGAGCATCTTTATCCAGCGCTTCACCACCTTRGTGTGTGGTTTTGCGATGGGCTTTGTGAAGGGATGGAAGTTAACGCTCATCATCACCGCAGCCAGCCCTCTCATTGGAGTAGGGGCCGCACTCATGGCTCTGGTAGGATTGGCAACGTCAATCAATGTGGTCACTTCCTGTTCCAATACACTGAAACGGTCCCTTTCCTTCCCTCCTCTCTGTTTACCCCTGTTAGGAATGGATAGATGAAAGCAATTTACTAGTGGTCACTTAGTAAAGGAGACAATGAAAGTTAAAGGCGACAAGGAAAGCTCATTTATGAGTATTAGGACTAGGCCTATGATTTACATGATTCATTTACTATGTGTCGATTCTCAATGAGCTCCARTGAGGTGGGAGTTAGTAAGTGTACTGTACTGACTGCACCTTTCTGCTTACCTCCTCTGCTCTCGTCTAGTTTGTGGCCAAGCTGARGGGTCAGGAGCTGCTGGCCTATGCMAAGGCTGGAGCCGTGGCCGACGAGGTGCTCACCGCCATCAGAACAGTGGTCGCTTTCGGAGGAGAGCTAKAGGAAGTGGAGAGGTAATATAATAACATGACTGAAACTGACCCAACATTTTCTTCTTTAGTTACTTGCTGAATTTGTAAGTGTCAATACTCGCCAGGCAAATTTGACATTCTTTACGTTGATCAGCCTCACTATATACTGTTTAATTCCATTAATTGTTTTCTCCTTAAGGGGCAACTAGTAGCACCGCCTTACATATTATATCCAGTGCTGGGCCTCTATCCCAGTTTAAAGGGACGCTCCAGAACTTTTGTATAATTTCAACAAGTAGTTTTGAAAGTAGTGCTCACGAGCCAAAACGGGTCCCTGCTTTTTGTGTACTACGTCATCCAATTGTGTACTKCATCATCCATTTAGTATGATATGTTACGTCCTGCAAAAAAAAATCACGATTGTTTGTTGGAATTCGTGTGATATGTTACGAATCCAATTCGTATGATATGTTACGATTTTGTCGTGCTTAAGATCCCGGATTGCATCTTTAACCCTCTATTCCTTTCTCTCTCTCGCCCAGGTATGACAAGAACCTGATCTCAGCTCAGCGTTGGGGCATCAGGAAGGGCCTGATCATGGGCTTCTTCACAGGCTACATGTGGTTCATCATCTTCCTGTGTTACGCCCTGGCCTTTTGGTACGGGTCCAGCCTAGTGGTGGACACACAGGAGTACAGCCCTGGAACACTGTTACTATTTTTTAGGTACTATTTTGTAACCATACGGCCAACACCATGAAGGTATACTTTATTAAGAGTCCATAAGTAGTTTAGCTATAGACTGTGAATCAAATTTCTTTGGTTTATGAATTAATAATAATCACCTCATCTGTCCTGTGTCTTGTCTATCATCGCAGATGTGCTGATAGCAGCCCTGAACTTAGGGCATGCATCTCCATGTCTGGAGGCATTTGCTGCAGGAAGAGGAGCTGCTACCATCATCTTTGAGACCATCGACAGGGTGGGAATCTCAACATTGTTGGAGAATTTCATTGAGCATTCAATTTACTGTGTGCATGCTCACTTTAAACAGCCCTGGTGGTTAACACTGACGTTTGTCTGGCTGTGTCACTGTGCCTAGGAGCCGGACATCGACTGCCTCTCAGAAGCAGGGTACAAACTGGACAAGGTCAAAGGGAACATTGAGTTCCATAACGTCACCWTTCGCTACCCATCCAGACCTGAAGTCGTGGTATTGTGGCTTAGTATTTCCTATAACGACGACATGCATCTGATTATTGTATCGCAGGGCGATCGTGGAATATTTCCCTAAAGATGCAGTCTGTAATTTGTTTTGTGCCGTGTCAGATCCTGGACCAGCTGAGTGTAGCAGTGAATTCTGGCGAGACGACCGCCTTTGTGGGGCCCAGTGGAGCTGGGAAGAGTACTGCCGTGCAGCTCATCCAACGCTTCTACGACCCCAAGGAGGGTAAGTTATCTTCCATTACATAAACTCAGAAAAAAAAGAAACGMCCCTTTTTCAGGACCCTGTCTTTCAAAGATAATTCGTAAAAATCAAAATAACTTCACCGATATTCATTGTAAAGGGTTTAAACATTGTTTCCAATACTTGTTCAATGAACCATAAACAATTAATGAACATGCACCTGTGGAATGGTCGTTAAGCCACTAACAGCAATTAAGGTAGGCAATTAAGGTCACAGTTATGAAAACTTAGGACACTAAAGAGGCCTTTCTACTGACTCTGAAGAACACCAGAAGAAAGATGCCCAAGGTCCCTGCTCATCTGCGTGAACGTGCCTTAGGCATGCTGCAAGGAGGCATGAGGCCTGCAGATGTGGCCAGGGCAATAAATTGCAATGTCTGTACTGTGAGACGCCCAAGACAGCGCTACAGGGAGACAGGATGGACAGCTGACCTGACTTGCAGTGGCAGACCACGTGTAACAATACCTGCAGAGGATCAGTACATCCGAACATCACACCTGCAGGACAGGTAC
>NC_036867.1:36828719-36834047 GCF_002910315.2 Salvelinus sp. IW2-2015 | reverse complement strand
CCTTCTCCCCCACTCCCTTCCCTCCTCCTCCTCCTCTCTCCCTCTCCCCTTTTCCCCTGCCCCCTCCCCCTCTCCCCCGCTTCTTCTCCCCTACGCTCCCCTCCCTTCCCCCTCCGCCCTCCCTACGGACCCCAAGGAGGGCATGGATGTATCTCTTCCCTGACATAATTTAACATGATGTACACATTTAGTAAAATAATACTACTTCCTATCCAGTTACAAAAGTTGCACCTCCACTAAAGTGTATTCACTGAGGAGACTTTAGAGAAATAGTGTAGAGACATTTAAATGTCCCATTTTCTCCACTTCCCATCTCTCTTTCTCCTTGTTTATGCCTTGTCTCAGGTGACATTGGATGGCCATGACATCAGAGCCTGAACATCAATGGCTACGTTCGTTGATGGGCATCGTGGAGCAGAGCCTTGTGTTGCCACAAACCATCGCCGAGAACATCCGCTACCGGTCGCCCCGGAGTCACCCTGGATGACATCAATCCACTGCCACCAAGGAGGCAATGCCTACAACTTATCATGGACCTACCACAGGTAGCAGGTTGACAGGCATTTAGCGCGCTATACATTGAGGCTAGTGTAACCGGTGTGAAATGGCTAGCTAGTTAGCGCGATGCTAATGCGTTTCAATTGGTACGTCACTCGCTCTGAGACCTTGAAAGTAGTTGTTCACGGCTTTTATGGAGCGATAGGTAACGATGCTTCGAGGTGTTCAGTTGTTGATGTTGGCAGAGGTTTCCCTGTTCAAGCCCAGTAAGGCGAGGAGAGGACGAGCGAAACTGTTGACACTAACATGACAACGATAGTCCGATCTGAACCCAGACCTACTTATTTGTTGACTCATTTGTCTCCAGGTGTTCTTCAAACGCTTAAAAACTTTCAAAACCATTACTGCACTAACACTACTGTCACTGTCTGTCTTACGTCACAATGCCTTTCAGATTCAAGGACATAAAAAGACTTGTGATTGGGATGCAATCAGAAATTTGACCACACTTGTGGAGAGGGCCGGGTTCAGATGAGCGGCGGTCAGAACGCAGGCAGCGCCATCGCCCGGCCCTGCGTCAGGAACCCCCGGATCCTACTCTGACTGCCACCTCCGCCTGGAACATGAGGATGAGGCTGTGTCAGGAGGCTCGGACCAAAGTGAGTGATGGCGTCCCAATGCACCATATTCCCAAAATGACAGGAAGTGTCTCTGCTAGCGATCAATTCATTATATAAAGTAAGGATAACTCTGAGATAAATTTTGTTCGTATATCATCTTTCATACGAACATGATCAGACCTAAGTACAGTAAAATGGTTAGAAAAAACAATTATAAAAATTACCATATTCACCGTACCAGGTAGATAACGTCTCATGTTATTCCATATAATGTACGCAATGCCGACCACCATCTCCATAGCCCATCGCCTATCCACCATTAAGAACGGCGACGTGATCGTGGGCTCACGAGCGATTGCGGCGTGAAGGGCCAAGCATGATAGCTCTGGAAGAAGGTGTTTACTTCAACTCTGGTCACCCTACAAAGCCAAGGAAACAAGGCTCTCCCAACCAGAAGCCAGGACAGAAGTAGGTCCATATGAGATCAATGATCCCCATCCCTCTGCCAAATTCTAAAGATTGACTTGGCACACACTTTTTCACCAACCCCCCCCCCCCCCCCCCCCCCCCCCCTACATAAAAAGTATTAACGAGAAAATGAATGTCAGGAACACCTTTAACAAAAACATTTCTTATAACATTTTGTATGAATAACCTCCCTCTTTTGCCTGGGTCATGGCTGGCAATACAGCCAAGAGCAAAGAGTTCTATCCAGCCGGATTTACCAGAGCCCAGTCTCAGGGTACTGTTAGAACTACATCTCTCATGATGCAACTTCACATCCTTCTTCACAAGCCCACTATATCTGTACAGTGAGATCCGACACACATCTGGGTGAACATGGCAGACATTCTTGCTGCCAGAATGCTGACTGATGGTGTCATTTTGCATCTCGGTATGCATTGACTTGGTGCTATGTCTGTCTGTACAGAGGCCTCTAATCAGGAAGAGGACCGCTCACAACTAGTCCAACCTCATTCGCAGAAGCAGAATCCTTCATATCTCAGGACAGACCGGCAAGTCCAGAGTGTGTGGTTGTGTGTGTGGTGTGTGATGTTCTGTGTGTTGAAGGAGGTTGTTATGGATCATTCAACAGAGTTTAAACGGGGCTTACTTGCCACTTTCTCTTTCCAGGAACTCTTACAGGTTTACATTGTTGTGCATTTGATGCATGTATCCATTATCCATACACGGTGTGTGTATAGATATGTCTTAATGTGTCCAGAGTGCCTTTGTGAGGAGAAGAGGTCGAGGACCAAGTTGAGCCTGCTCCAGTACCAGGATCCTAAGTACCAATGCCCCTGTGCCCTACATGCTTTGGAACCATCGAGCAGCTTTCAACGTGAGAGTCAACCCAGTTACTCCCCTGCTCTCCATCAGATTCTGCGGGTAAGTGAGGCGTGTAGTAGTGACAAGACAGTCTTCATTGAAGTTAGTTCATTAGCTTAATCAGTGATCTGTCTGTTTCTGTAGACATCTACCATACCAGACCCAGACTCAGAGGAGGAGATCAATGGTATCTGCATGTTCTTTGTGTGGTCGTCACACTCCAGAGCTGTCTTCATCACCCAGATGCTCCAAGTACATGTCCTCCCTCCCGTCCCTCCCCTCCCTCCCTCCCTCTCCCCCCTCCCTCCCTCCCTCCCCTCCCTCCCTCGCCTTCTACCACCCTTCCTACCACCCTCCCTTCCTACCACCCTCCCTCCTTTCATGTTCACCTTCCTTAAATCTATCGTCACATCAACCGGATCCTTTCTCCTGCTTCTCTAAACTCTGTGAAAAGAGAAGCCTATTTCATCTGTGTTTTTGTCATTCATTTCCCATAACCTGATCTGATGGTGTCGGTGTCTCCCCCAGGGCCATGCCTTCTCTAAGTCTTTGGGAGCTGCTGACAAGGCGATAGAGGAGGATGGGTTTCCACGCCATGTTGGGTCAGGAGGTGGGCTGGTTRGATGACCACAGGAACAGCCCCGGGGCTCTGACCACACGGCTGGCCACTGACACCTCCCAGGTCCAAGGGGTCAGTATGGACCTCATATAGTCCTCATATAGGGCAGTTACCAGACCCCAGACCAAATAGTATGTGTCTTTCAAATACTTGATTTAATGGAGTGCTATGGAACTAATGCAGCAGGCCCAAAAGAAAACCTCACCCATCTGGCATTCTGGGTAAATAACCTAATCCGACCCAAAGTGATTGACACCGCTCCTTCGTCCTCTCCTAGGCCACGGGCTCTCAGATCGGCATGATCGTTAACTCTCTGACGAACATTGGTGTGGCCGTCATCATTTCTTTCTACTTCAGCTGGAAGCTCAGCCTGGTCATCATGTGCTTCCTGCCCTTCCTGGCTCTTTCCGGAGGCTTCCAGGCTAAGATGCTCACTGGCTTCGCCAAGCAGGACAAACAGGCCATGGAGGATGCAGGACGGGTAGGCTACAGTACTCCACTGACTCACTGGCCAGGGCTGTTCGTAACACAGGCTGGAGTCACATAGTGCTACCGTGACTGGAAGTGAATTGTCATTGAAGCAAGGTTGTACACTAACTTCTCACATTAGTTATCAATACGTTATCAACATGTTTCTCGATAGCTTCAAGCAAAGTCACTACCACAGAATTTCCCTTGTGTCATATTGTAAGATATTTCAGCCTGTAGCTATTGTAATGTATGTTATAGACATCAGGTGAGCGCTTCCTGAAACCTCGTCACAGTAAACCCACTGGAGAGCTTATCTTACAGTGTGTTAGAGATCATGCGTAGTTAGTTCCTGTACTGTAGACAGTTCCTACTTCCTATTCTAGACTTACACGGTGGTAGTGGTGGGCGGTTGTGACATCTCTGTGGTATCTTTTGTAGATCTCCGGCGAGGCCCTGAACAACATCCGCACCATCGCGGGGCTGGGGAAGGAACAYAGKTTTGTGGAGATGTACGAGGCTCACCTGGAGGCTCCGTACCAGGCCGCCAAGCAGAAGGCCAACGTGTACGGCGCCTGCCACGGCTTCGCCCATTGTGTTGTCTTCATGTCCAACAGCGCCTCCTACAGGTTTGGAGGGTACCTGGTGCTCCAGGAGGGCCTCCACTACAGCCTGGTCTTCAGGTGAGAGAAACCGTCTGCCTGCCTGCCTGCCTGCCTGCCTGTCTGCCTGTCTGCCTGCATACCTGTCAACAACATAAACAGACCATGAAATCACATTGTCCAAGATGTATTCCACTACCTCCACCACCTTTCCACCACCTTTGTTAATTCCTATATATTAACTTGACTAAACCCCATCGTCTCTCTGTGATTGGTTCAGAGTGATCTCATCCATAGTGACCAGTGGCAAAGCGCTGGGCCGTGCCTCTTCCTACACCCCAGACTACGCCAAGATCTCAGCTGCCAGCTTCTTCCAGCTCCTCGACCGCGTGCCAAAGAWCAGCGTCTACAGCAACGAGGGGGACAAATGGGTACATGTCGCGCAAGCGCACACAAACACACACTCACTATCTCTCTTGCTCACGCCCCTTCTCTCTCTCGTCCAGCCTGATTTCAGAGGGAACTTAGAGTTCATTGACTCTTCATTGAACATTAAGTTCACGTACACGACCCGGCCAGACATCCAGGTGCTGAACGGCCTCAACGTGTCGGTAAAGCCCGGCCAAACACTGGCCTTCGTGGGCAGCAGCGGCTGTGGGAAGAGCGCCAGCGTCCAGCTACTGGAGAGATTCTATGACCCCGACCAAAGTGTTGAGTCCTCAGTTTCTCTCAGCAGCACGCAATATCCCCATATATGTCTCTAGAGGTATAAAGACTACAAGAGGGTGGGGGTATCCTGGGAGCTGGATTAGTTCACAGGATAGTTGACTGGATTTTCCATGTTGCATTGRAGATTATTGATGGCCATGACTCGTACCTGCGGTCAACGTCTCGTACCTGCGCTCCAAGATCGGCATCGTATCCCAGGAGCCCATTCTGTTTGACTGCAGCATCGGAGACAACATCAAGAACGGAGACAACCTGCGCGAAGTCAGCATGAATGACATCATCTCCGCATCCAAGAAAGCCCAACTCCACGACTTTGTCATGACGTTACCTGAGGTAATGCTGCTGTCAGTGTACTGACTTAAAACAACACTTAAAACAACACTGTCAGCGTACTAACTTAAAACAACACTGTCAGCGTACTAACTTAAAACAACACTGTCAGCGTACTAACTTAAAACAACAC
>NC_036867.1:36812285-36828179 GCF_002910315.2 Salvelinus sp. IW2-2015 | reverse complement strand
ACCAACTTCAAAACACACTGTCTGTGCTACTAATTTAAAACCGACGTCATTGCAACATTGTACAACTGTCTCGTGTACTAATTTAAAACAACACTGTCTCTGCTTCTAATTTAAAAACATACTGTCAGTTGTACTGTACCAACTTAAAACAACACTGTCTGTGTACTAATTTAAAACAACACTGTCTGTGTACTAATTTAAAACAATACTGTCAGTGTACCAACTTAAAAGAACACAAAATTGCCACTGAAGTTTGTAGCACCATTAGGAAGGAAATGCCAACGATTTAGATATGTCATTTAAATCAGTTGTGGCAAGTCACTCTAACATCTTTGTTTCTATCAAAGATACCCGCACACTAAGATCCAAATACAAATGTCCAGTTTCTGTGCCAAACTTCTAGTCACAAGAAGTCTGTCAGAGTATACCCGGCACCTATAGCCCTTTGTTTGGCACAGTAGTCTTTTAAAGTTTTAATTTCTCCCTTTAGAAATATGACACCAACGTGGATTCCCAGGGCTCCCAGCTCTCTCGGGGACAGAAGCAGCGCATAGCAATCGCCAGGGAGATTATCCGCGACCCTAAGATCCTGCTACTGGACGAAGCCACTTCATCCCTGGACACGGAGAGCGAGAAGGTAATGTCTCCATGACAACCGCCTGTCATCACCACGAGCAGTAGAAGAWGTCCTGAACCTGATGAGGATAGATTCAATTTATACAGATAGCTTTATTACAGATAGCTATTTCAAATAGCTTTAGAATTGGTACGAGGCAAGGCAAGCATGCAATTTGCCTGTGCCTTAGGTCCATTGTATGAGGCAGAGGCAGTAATCATGGTGAGTAATGGGTGATTGTGAAATCAGCTCAAAGCTTTGTGTGTGTGTGTGTGTGTGCGCGCTACAGACGGTGCAAGAGGCGCTGGATAACGCGAGGGAGGGCCGAACCTGCATCGTCATCGCCCACCGTCTCTCCACCATCCAGAACTCTGACATCGCCGTTATGTCCAGGTGCTTCGTCATCGAACAGGGTCCACATGACCATCTCATGGCCCTCAAAGGGGCCTATTACAAACTTGTCACCACCGGTGCACCAATCAGCTAACTCCTCAGGGTTAGAGGAGCCAAACCAGGAAATGCCTGTTCAGGTCATCACACCAGGTCATATAGTATTTATTCTGCAGAAGGGATCCTGTCAACCGTCACACATTCTTTCGTGTTAATTGGTCATGTGTATTCATTTGTTGTCGTTACATTTAAACAGTATGTCGGAGACATACTGTAGGTCTGAGTGGCTACCTTTAATCTTTGAGTTTTGACTTTTTTTGTAATGAACTGTATTGCATAAGAATAAATTGTATCCAAATATCTACATTGAGGGTATAAAGTAACTGTTTACGATTGTCYACCATTTGTACTGTGTTTACCATTATACATTTACGATTTAAAATGTTTTGGATTTTAAATGGAACCTTTTATTCTTTAAATCAAATATGGTGCATTTAAGTTGCCTGCAGACGATAATACATTCTACAGCAGTTGATTTTCCTTAGTCAAAGGTTAAGATAACAGACTCATTGAAGAGCCTGGAACAGACTAGTACTACAGACTGGTACTACAGACTAGTATTACAGACTAGTACTACAGTATTCCCTACACCAGGTCTTGTTGATGCTTCCATGACTGACACCGTGACACCCTGACCTGACACCAGGATGAGATTTGCTGCGTCCATCCATCAGCGGTAATGTGTGATCACACCGCTCTGACCTTATGGAATGGAGTCTTCATCAGTGCATCCCAGATTCCCAGCACCCAGACAAGGGGTGAATTAGTATGCCGGTGAAGCAATATAATCTCTCCTGGCTTTCTGCTCACAATCCGTCCGCTTAGAGGACACTGTTTGACTTTGTGCCATGTAGCGTCAATACAATATTGATTGATAACGGCGAGCCGGTATCCTGGAATCAAGTGTGGTGGTGAGTGTCTGGGTCTCTGTTGACTTAGTGGGTGAGAAGTGGGGCTAACGTGCTCTAATAAGTCTTGCCCAGTGCGGAAGTGCTGAATTTGAGCCACTTGTGTGTTTTCAATCTCAAGTCATCAGACTCCACGATGTCATCCACTCCTAAAGATGAGTCATCAACCTCCACGATGTCATCCACTCCTAAAGATGAGTCATCAACTCCACGATTCATCCACTCCTAAAGATGAGTCCTCAACCTCCACGATTCATCCACCTAAAGATGAGTCATCAACCTCCACGATGTCATCCACTTCCTAAAGATGATCATCAACCTCCACATGTCATCCACTCTAAAGATGAGTCCTCAACCTCTACGATGTCATCCACTCCTAAAGATGAGTCCTCAACTCTCTACGATGTCATCCACTCCTAAAGATGGAGTCCTCAACCTCTACGATCGTCATCCACTCCTAAACGAATGAAATCATCATCCTAGCCTTATTGTTGACCTAGCTCTGATTTGAAGTTCTATACTGTCTGTCCTACTAGTCCTATACTTCTTGCCGTACTATCTATTTACTGTCTCTGTCCTACTGATCTATATCTGTTCTGTCCTACTAGTCCTATACTGTTCTGTCCTACTAGTCATACTGCTCTGTCCACTAGTCCTAATACCTGTCTCTGTACTACAGTCCTATACTGTCCTGTCTACTATCCTAACTGTCTCTGCTCCTACTTGTCCCTAAGATACGATGTCTCTGTCCTACTAGTCCTATGTTGTCCTCTGTCCTACTAGTCCATAGTTGTCTCTGTCCTACTATGTCTATATTGTCCCTTGTCCTACTAGTCCTATACTGTCTCTCCTACTAGTCTTATACTGTCTTGTCCTACTAGTCCTATACTGTCTCTGTCCTACTAGTCCTATATGCTGTCTCGGTCCTACTAGTCCTATATGTCTCTGTCCACTAGCCTATATTGTGCGCTGTCCTACTAGTCTATATGTCCTCTGTCCTACTAGTCCTATACTGTATATCTGCTCCACAGTCTTATACTGTCCTGTTCCCTACTAGTCTATACTGCTCTGTCCTACAGCCTATACTATCTCTGTCCTACTAAGTCCTATACTGTCTCTGTCCTACTATGTCCTATCTGTCTCTGCTCCTACTTAGTCTGTCTAGGATATCTGTCTGGCCTACTAGTCCTATACTGTCTCTGTCTACTAAGCCTAACTGTCTCTGTCTACTACCTATACGGTCTCTGTCCTACTAAGTCCTATACTGTCTCTGTCCTACAGTCCTATACTGATTCTGTCCTACTAGTCCCATTACTGTCTCTGTCTAACTATACTCGTTACTGAGTCTGTGCTCTCTCCTACTAGTCTATACTGTCTCTGTCCTACTAGTTCCTATATTTGTCCTCTGTCCCAACTATCCTATATGTGTCTCTGTCCTACTAGTCTATTATTGTCTCTGTCCTACTAGTCCTATACTGTCTTCTCTCCTACTAGTCATATACTGCTCTCTGTCCTTAACTAGTCCCTACTGACTGTCTCGTCCCTACTAGTCCCTGACTACTGTATCTGTCTACTAGTCCTATATCTGTCTCTGTCCTATCAGTCCTAATTATGTCTCGTCCTACTAGTCCTATACTGTATCTGTCCTACTATTCTTATACTGTCTCTGTCCTACTAGTCCTATAACTGTTTATCTGTCGCCTACTATCCTATACTGTCTCTGTCCTACTAGTCCTATACTGTCTCTGTCCTACTGTCCTAACTGTCTCCTGTCCTGACTAGTCCTATACTGCTCTCTGTCCTACTAGTCCTATACTGTCTTCTGTACTGACTAAACCTATACTGTCTCTGTCCTACTAGTCCTATAGCTGTCTCTGTCCTACTAGTCCTATACTGTTCTGTCCTACAGTCCTATAGCTGTCTCTCCTACTAGTCCCCATACTGTCTCTGGTCTACTAGTCCTATATCTGTCTCTCTCCTACTATTGCTATACTGTCTCTGTCCTACACTGTCTCTCCTACTCTGCCTCTCTATCTGCCTCAGCCCTGCCCCGGTGAAAAGTCAAGCCTCAGAAGATTTAACACACTTACCATGTCATTACTACCTACTGGGTGGCTGGTAGCATAGCGGCTTAAGGCACTGGGCCAATAACCGCTAAGGAACCTAGTTTGAATAAAGGTGAAAAATCTGTTGACGTGCCCCTTAAGCTCAGCACTCAACCCTAAGCTCCAGGGTTGCGCGTTATAATGGCTGACCCTGTCTCAGGAGAGCGGGATATGCGGAAAACACATTTCCAATTCACACATGCGTATTGTACAAATACAAGCACCACACCAAGTTATTATTTATTACCTACTCGGGGGACTTGAACAGTAAATGAGTTCTGTGATTAAAACAGTCGACGAGTAAATGTGATTTAGCTAGACCGCTTGTATTTGTCTACATGGTCGATCATCCATCCGGCTGACCCACAAGGGCCTCAACTTGAATACCACACATCTCCACCCCGCTGATCCTCAACACTGGGCCTCTACGTGTGTGGTTCTCAGCCCTCTCCTGTACTCCCTGTTCACCGTGACTGCGTGGCCATGCACGCCTCCAACTCAATCACTGTTGGCAGACGAACTACTGACATGGGTAGGCTGGCATTACCAACAACGACGAACGCGCCATCAGTGAATGAAGGGAGGCCCTTGAGTGGTGGTGTCAGGAAAACAACCCCACACTCAAACGTCAACAAAACAAAGGAGATTGTGGACTTCAAGGAAACAGCAGAAGAGAGCCCCCCGCCCCCCCCCATCCACAATCGACGGGACAGTAGTGGATGAAGGTGGAAAGTTTTCCCTGAACAAGAGGGGGGAATCATAAAATAACATCAAGTATCTGGTGTGGCCACCAGCTCAGGGCACTCCTCCTCGTGGACTGCCACCAGATCTTGCCCGTAGTCCTTGGTGTAGATGTTACTCCCCCATTCTTCCACCAAGGCACCGGCAAGTTCCCCGGACATTTCTTCTGGGAGGGAATGCACTAACCCTCACCCTCCGACCAACAGGTCCCAGAACGATTGCTCAGATGGGATGTGAGGTCAGGGCTCTTCGCGCTGGCCCTGGCAGAACATGACATTCCTGTCTGCCAGGAATCCGAAAAGCGAGTGCGGTAGCCTGGTGCATTCGTCCAGATCTGGAGGTCCTATGTCAGCATGAGCTGCAGGAAGGGTACCACATGAGGATGTCTTCCCTGTAACACACAGTGTTTGAGAATTGCCTTGCAATGACACGAGCTCAGTCCGTTGATGCTGTGACACACCGCCCCAGACCATCGACGGACCCTCCACCTCCAAATCAAATCCCGCCCAGAGTAACGGCCTTCGGTGTAGACGCTCATGTCTTTCGACGATAAACGGCACTCCGCCATCATCCCTGGTGCAGACCAAAACCGCGTACTCGTCAGTGAAGAGCACTTTTGCCAGTCCTGCTCTGTCCAGCGACGGTGGGTTTGTGCCCATAGGCGCGTTGATCGCCGGTGAGGTCGCGTGAAGAACCTGCCTTACAACAGCCTACAAGCCCTCAGTCCAGCAGCTCTCTCTAGCCTATGCGGGACAGTCTGCCCATGATGCGAGGAATTGTGTGTCCCTGTGTGAACTCGGGCAGTTGTTGTTGCTATCCTGTACCTCTGTCCCGCAGGTGTGATGTTTGGGTGTACCGATCCTGTGCAGGGTTTACACGTGTCTGCACTTCGAGGGGACGATCAGCTCCATGCCGGTCTCCTGTACACGGCTGTCTTAGGCGTCTCACAGTACGGACATCGCAATTTATGCCCCTGGCCACATCTGCAGTCCTCAGTGCCTCCTTGCAGGCATGCCTAAGGCACGTTCACGCAAATGAGCTAGGGATCCCGGGCATCTTTCTTTTGGTGTTTTCAGTCAGTAAAAGCCCTCTTAGTGTCGGGTTTTCTTAACCTGTGACCTTAATTGCCTTCTGTCTATGGCTGTAGGTGTCTTAACCGACTGTCCACAGGTGCATGTTCATTAATTGTTTGGTTCATTGAACAAGCATGGAAATCAGTGTAACACCTTTAACAGTGAAGTTAATTCGATTTTTATGAATTCATCTTGAAAGACAGGTGTGTAAAAGAGACGTTTCATTTTTGCTGAGTTAATCTTTACTAAATTGGACATTGTTTTAGGTAAGACCTATAACTCCACCGAGAGGAAGCTAAGCGTAAGATATATCTGGTTAGCTACTAGGGCAAGAGTGATGGAACACAAGAGAGCAGAGAATGGCTCAGAGCTTCACCATGGGAAAAATACTTCTGACAGGTAGGCTGTACCATTTATTTATGTCAAATAATAAATAATTTATTGTCAAATTATTGCAGGGAAGAGCTATGTTCCACGGAGGAAGCCAACGCATAAGGAGGTCTGGTAGCTAACGGACGAGAGTGATGGAACAACAACAAGCGGGCAGAGAATGGCTCGGAGAGCTCACCGGGGGGAGAATCACAGATTTTCTTACCAGGTATGATCACCGTCAGGAAGAGGCCTACTATACAAAAACGTTTAACTCGGAGGTTGCTTATTTGGTCACTAATGATACTTTTCTCATAGGCTTACTTGATACTATGCATYTTGCTTCCTTTCACAGACTACTGGGGAGGTTACAAGATGAAGGGTAGGGTGATGCATTATTGCAATTCACTGCACTTATATGGTTCATGAATATATGAATCATTCATTTGTGGTGGTAATTGTATGATCGAGACCTCTCTTATTCCTTAGCCTRAAGATAGGGAGGAAGCAGAGGTGCACAAGGAGTTTGAAACATGGAAAGTTAAATATGGTAAAACTGGTTCAACACTAACTGAAATAGATATTCCCAGTATACATAAAGTCAAATTCCTTAAACAAGTTGACGTTTTTCATGCTTGCAGGAAAGACCTATCCGTCCACCGAGGAGGAAGCTAAGCGCAAAGAGATCTGGCTAGCTACTAGGAAGATGGCGAGGGAACACAACAAGAGAGCAGAGAATGGCCTGGAGAGCTACACCATGGCAGTCAGTCACCTTGCTGACTTGGTATGGTATTATTCATTCAGATTAGTCTGAAAGAAATCCGGGTTGATATAAAATTTCACAAACAAGTCTAAAGTTGTTTGTTGCCTCTTTGTTTCCAGACTACAGAGGAGGTTCCTAGAGGACTTTTTCCCATGGTAAGGTACCAGAATATCAAAATGTAACGTGTTTAATGCTACAATGTAAATTAACTGAACATACAGTGATGTAAAGTTTGTTAAGCTCTGTTWCATCACAGGGTATGCTTCCAGTCACATTAGTCACTAACATTGCACTCACTACACTCCTATTCACAAACCTTAACTACAATGACCATAGTATTAAAAAAAGATMAAAGAACCCTTAYCATTTACTAATGTTACACTCCTAATTCACAAAACAATCAGATATCGACTAACTGTTTCCTCCATCAGAATGAAGACTAGACCCTATGCGGAATTAACTATTTTTTWATTTACAATAAATATAAATACTACACTTTCAATTCCTGTGTCCCTTTTTTCCTTTTTTTATACCAGCCAARATGGCAGGGTTCCCCAAATGGTGGGCCAAATTTGGCCCGTGGGTGGTTTTATTTGGCCCCCCAAGTTTTCAAAACAAATATATAAACGCAGTGTGTTCGGAAAGTATTCAGACCCCTTGACCTTTTCCACATTTTGTTACGTTACAGCCTTATTCTAAAATGGAAACAGCTTTTTAGACATTTTAAACTGCACCGAGTGGTGCAGCGGTCTAAGGCACTGCATCTCAGTGCTAGAGGCATCACTACAGACCCTGGTTCGATTCCAGGCTGTAAGTGGATTGGAGGCAGGGCAGGAAAGGGATTAAAAATCCAGTTGTCACCCGTTTCGGGAAAGTACCTATGTAATTGCGCACCCAACTCACTCAGGTGCTTCGCTATTAGACATTGTCAGGAGCCGGCTAGTGCGAGGAAAACAAGTACACTAATATATCAGCAGAACCCAGAGATGAGGCAGACACGTAGTTCTAGAGATGGTGGTTTAATAAAAGAACAAAAACTTCAGGCAAAGAATTATAAATCCACAATGTCCAAACATAAAGCCAAGAGGCAAAAATGAAATCCTCAAACATGCAAAAGAAACTCCACAAAGTGGTAAAAGACAGCAGAGAAAACAAAACTCCAAAAGACTACTCAAAAATACACACAAGAACTAAACCAGAGAACCTCTGGACAATCCAATAGAGAAATATATTTACAGAACAAGGCTTGGCTGGGCTGGTGCTAACTTACAAACACTGAGCAAAGACTGAGGAACACACAGGGTTAAATAAATACAAACAAAGGACGACCTACAGGTGCAAACAATTAAAGAGCAAGGAAAACAAAAGGTTCAAAAAAGGTGCAATGGGGACATCTAGTGACAAAACCAGAACAGTCCTGGCCAAAACCTGACAGAACCCCTCCTAGGAAACGGCCTGACGTTCCTACAGCCTTCGGGTGGAGAGCCTGAACTGACGAATGAGGTCAGGGTCCAGTAATGTCCTTGGCAGGAACCCAGGAGCGGTCCTCGGGACCGTAGCTTCCCAGTCCACCAGATACTGCCAGGACCGCTGCATCCCGGCGGGAATCCAGTATCCGGTGGACGTGGTATAATGCCGACTGGCCTCCGATAGACACGGGCGGAGGGGAGGTCTGCCCTGCCGGATAAGGGGAGAAAAACAAACAGTTTTAATAAGAAATGTGAAATGTTGGATTGATCTTAAGGGATCTGGTAAGTGGCAGGCGAAAAGTAACGGGATTGACTCTCCCTGGCAATCTTAAAGGGACCGATGAATCTCTGGGACGCTTGCGAAGACTCACCCGTAGCGGTAAGTCCTTGTTGAGAGCCATACTCTCTGGCCGGGGTACAGGTAGGACGGGACGGAACGTCTGTTGGCTTGTCGCTGGTACTGCTGTGAGGCACGCAGAAGATTAAGAGGGCCTTCTCCACGTTAAGCCGACAGCGTCTGATGAACCTCAAGGCTGAAGGCACTCTGACTTCTGCCTCCTGGTCCGGGAACAATAGCGGAGCATAGCCAAACTGACACTCGTGCGGAGACATACCAGTGGAGGAAGGAGCACAAGGTGTTGTGCGCTACTCGCCCAAACAATGAAGGATGACCATGTGGATGGGTTGTTGAGACCATACATCTGAGGGTGGTTTCCAGCTCTTGATTCATCTCTCAGTTTGGCCGTTGGACCCGGATGGTACCCTGAAGAAAGACTGGCTGTGGGCCCCTATGAGTTGGCAGAAGGCCTTCCAAAAACTTGAGGCGAACTGGGGACCTCTGTCGGAAACCACATCTTGCGCGGAATGCCAAAGACTCGGAACACATGGTTAATAAACCAACTCAGCCGTTTCCTTGGCAGAAGGTAATTTGGTCAAGGGAACAAACCTGGCCGCTTAGAAACCTGTCGATGAGACTAGGATCGTAGTTTACCATGGGACGGAGGAAGGCCAGTAATAAAGTCCAACGAGATATGGGACCAGGGTCGGTGGGGAATAGATAAAGGGTGAAGGAGTCCTTGAGGGGGAGGTGAGAAGATTTGCCCTGGCAGCACACGGAACAGGCCTTGACGAAAGTGGCAACGTCTTCTTTATGGTGGGCCCACCAGAACTTACGCTGGATGAACTCCAAGGTGCGACCTACGCCCGGGTGACAGGTGAGGGAGAGGAGTGCCCCACAGAAGGACTTGGGACCTTCTGCCTTGGGAAAACAACAACCGATTGGCAGGACCTCCATCCAGGAACCCGTTCGATGGCTTGAGCTGTTTCAACGGATCCTCCACTTGCCACGAGATCGGAGGCGCACGATCTTAGCGGCAGGAAGGACAGTCATTCAGTATCTTCTCGAATGGCAGGAGAGTAGATGACGTACAAGGCGTCCGGTTTGAGATTCTTCGACCCGCGGTCTATAGGTGAGATAAACTGGAATCGGCGAAGAAAAGAGACCACGAGCGTCTGGAGTTCAACCGCTTCGCCTGCTGGATATACTCCAGATTTTTGTTTGGTCCGTAAGCACTTGAAAAAGGTTGAGAAGCCCCCCCGAGCCAGTGTTCTCCATTCTTCAATGGCCATCTTAACACGCTAGGAGGTTCATCGATCCCCACATCGTAATTCCTCCGGCCGGGGTAAGCCGGTGAGAGAAGAAGGCGCAAGGATGAAGCCTCTTGTCTTCACCCCTCTGAGAGGACAGCTCCAAACACCAACTCTGAATGCGTCTATCCTCCACCACAAAAGTTTCATCCGCCGCGGTAGTGTCAGGATGGGAGCAGAGAGGATGCGCTGCTTGAGTCCTCTGGGAAGGCCGTCTCAAGCGTCTCTTTCCCCACAGAAAACCTTGTGTTGCCAACCCTTGTTACAGCTGAGAGAGGCTTGCCACCGAGCTGAAGTTCTTGATGAACTTGCGGTAAAAGTTGGTGAAGCCCAGGAAACCTATTGAACTTCCTTAACGGACTTGGGGGTGGCCAATCCCTACCTGTCCCTACCTTTGGGTTCTCATCTGGACTCGACCAGTCGTTGTTCCACTATAAATTCCCAGGAATGTACCGAGGGATTGAAATTGCACTTTTCCGGCCTTAACGTACAAATGCTGTCTAGGAGCGTTTGAGCACTTGTCTGACATGCTTTAGTGTGGTCTGGAAGGGAAGCGTCAAAAGATGAGGAATGTCAATCAAGTAAACAGAAACACGAAGATTGTTAAGCATATCCCTAGCACCATCGTTTTATGAGCGCTGGAAACACGCCGGGGCGTGCGTCAGCCGAAGGCAATCGCACCGATATTCGTAGTGACCAAGTAGGCGTGTTGAAAGCGGGTCTTCTCACTCGTACCCCGGGTTTGAATCCCCAAGATGGTTATGCAGTCTCAGCAGAGTACAAGGCTTACAGGAAGACAACTGCTCTCTCCGTGGAGCAGGCTCAAAGCGCCTAGTGCCATAAGGAACGGGAAAAGTTGCGATAGCGGTACGCGACGGTTAGTGCGCGCAATTGAGTCCCCGAGGTATCAATGCAAGGTTCGAATCCACTCTCTTTACTTGGCCACTAAAGACAAAAACCTGCTCCCAGCCGGCGAGGTAGATGATGGACGCATGATGCCTGCCTGCAGGTCGTCTGCTCTGATGTAAGTAATCCATAGCAGCTACGTTCGGAGGAGAAAGGGAAAAGATCTCGAACCCCTGGGAGGTACAGCGTCCCCGGAAAACGTCGATGGTGCAATCGTAAGGTCTATGGGATGTTTGGCGTGTTAGGGTTTCGGTAGGCCTGTCTCTGTCTAAATACCATTGAGATCATGGTACACTCGGTCAACTGCGGGACAGCAGAGGCGTGATCTAGAGACTCGGAACAGGGTCGAACTCGTGGGACTATGGAAGATACTACAAGTGGCCTTGGCACGTTAGGACCCCACTGCTTGATGTGCCCACAGACCAGTCGATTGAGGTTTATGGGCCTGTGAAGCCAGGATAAACCAGGACAGAGGAATCGGAACAGGAGATCAGAATGAAAAGTTCATACACTTCCTGGTGTGGGTAAACTGAAAGTCGCATAGGGGGTAGTGGCACAGTGACAAGTCCAATCCCAAAGGGTCTATCCCATTGCCATACGTCAGTTAACCATCTCTATGGGTGTCACTTAAAGGTCAGATTGGGAACGACCAATTCTCCGTCGCCCAGACCAACCACCCAGTGATAGTTTACCTGCGCTCCATGATACACCAAGGCTTAAGGGAAGCTCGTGGTTGTCCCAAGGAGAGAGCGCAGTAACGGAATGCACGGCAGGCGAGTTGTATGTCCGAGTGGATTGGGTGCAGTGATGGTTTATGTTTTCCCGTAAGTCCTCCCAAGGCGCTGCACAGGGAAGAGTGCGTTTTCCTGGAGCCCGGACATGTGAGAGAATTGCGACACAGAGAGCATTGGTTTGCCGGCAATTATACATACACAGCGCTCAATCGGGCGCCAAGTAGCGGTGCGGTCTCTCTCAGTCCTGAGAAGAGATGCGTCCATGCGCTGGCAGGTTCCGGTGGAGCTCAGCGAGGATAAAAGGTGGCAGACCTACGGGCACTGGGCCGATAGAGTCTAGGTCGAAGAGATCTACAAGTTGAGCTGCCTTTCTCTCTCTATTGCCGTGAAAGTCCAACTGATCAGGGAACTCGAAGGTGTCACAGGTGGATTCCCGAATAGTGGCCAGTTCATCTGTCGACGATGGTGTCGGAAAGATCCCTTCAAAACCTAACGCACACTGAGCGCCTCGTCGTTGCCAGTAAGCCACTCGCTGCTGCCACCGTTCGAGGACGGAACTTAGCATGGCATCAGTCGCGTCAAACGCTGCGCCGACATGGTGAGATCAGCAAGCTGTCTTGAACTGAGTGTCAGGATCCATCTGTGTGGGATCTTAGAAACACTCGCTGAATTCTTCAGGCAAAGGGGAGAGTAGCTTGGCCACTAGCTGACGGGGTACTTCCAGTGTCAGCATTGCCATTCCAAGGCACGGCTGTTTTGCCCCAGCTAGCTTTCGAAGCAGGTGATGAATATGATCTATCTTGGACACGAAGTCGGTGGGAAACGACGAGAAGGTGCAAGCTACGAAGTGACAGAGACCAACATTGGGTGAAAAAACCCCTTACAAACACTGGATCACCTGAAGAAACCGGTTGGAGTGCGGCAGACCGAGGTTCAGCCAGGGTGGTTAACTGCCCACGGGCACCGTGTCAATCTAGATAGAACTAGGGACGCAGAAGTCGACGTTGCAGGAGAAACGCTAATCATGAGAATCCCTGTTTTAATGGATAGTCATCACTCCTACCGACAAGATATTGAAATGTCCACAGCCAGTAAAGGACCTTGCTGAACCAGAGAGCTTCGTAGACGTGAGAAACATCCCCTCGTGTGGAACAGCAATGGGAAAAAAGTCTGGGTAATGGCTGCCTCTGGGTTCATATTAATGGCCATTCAGTGTTTCTGTCAGGACCGGTGCGAGAAACAGTCACTTAATAATCAGCAGAAACCCCAGAAGATGAGGCAGAACACAGTAGTTCTAGAGATGGTGGGGTTTAATAAAAGAAACAAAAACTTCAGGCATAAGAATTATAATCCAACAATTGTCCAAACATAAAGCCAAGAAGGCACCAATGGAAATCTCAAAACATGCAAAAGGAAATTCCAACAAAGTGGTAAAAACAGCAGAGAAAAACAAACCTCGCAAAGACTACTCAAAAATACACACAAGAACTAACAGAGAAACCTCTGGAAAATCCAAATAAGATAAATATATTTACAGAACAGGCTTGGGCTGGGGGCCTTGGGTGGCTAACTACAAACACTGAGCAAAGAACTGAGGAACCACACAGCCAGGGTTTAATTACAAACATAGGGAACGATCGCTACAGGTGGCAAAACAATATAAAGAGCAAGGAAAAAAGCAAAGTTTCCAAAAAAAGGTGCATGGGGACATCAAGTGACAAAGAATCCAGAAAAAGTCCCTGGCAAAACCTGAACATGAACATGTCCGTAAGCGTGAGTTAATTTGCAACAAAAAAATCATACAATGATGTAAAGACCTGTGTTTGTCTTGTTAATGCAGATAGAAAAGAGCTCCAACTTCTTAATCTAGTATCAATTTTATCCCGCACATTAAATATAGTTGCGCAGAGTCTGTATCCTAGATTCAGATCATCCAGGCGCGAACATCCCCAGTAGGCCGCGTCGTGTGAGAAACTGTACATCAAGTCGTCATTCAAGCTCGTCTCTCAATTAAAAAAAACGTGTCAATACTTTACCCTTGATAACCAGCGTATGTTGTAAAGCGTTACATGGTCGTGCCAAGTATCATTGCATAGTGCGAGAAATACACAAGAGTTCAGGGCGCTTATTTGCTTTATATCAAAGTTAACATTTTCACTGTAGTTGTCCAAATGTTTTCAAGGCTTCAGGCATTCCCTGGCAGAGGCAAGAGTCTCTTTCCGGTGGATACTTGGCGTGTACCAGGTTGGCGCGTCGGGAGAAGCAAACTGCCTCCTACGCTAGCGTTACAACTTCTGTCTCCTGTCGTTGCGCTTTCCCATCAATAAGATAGCAACACATCTGGGACACAGTCTTTGTCACAAAGCTTGTCCAGCACTATAAAAATATCCTCAACTGTTGTCACTGTATTTCCAGTTGGTTTTCAGAAGAGGATGTCTTCCTTAATTGCCCCCCCCCCCCATAAACGTAACGGACATATACCAGGAGCTGTGCCAGGCCCGCCACGTCTGACTCATCCAGCTGTAATGCATATAATTCACTGGCTTGTATGCGAAGCAGTAATTGTTTCAAAACATCTCATGCTGTGCCACTGATGCGTTGTGAAAGTGTTTGAAGGCATTGTCTCTTTTTTGGGGGGGTCTTGTCCCCCAGCATTGTCCCAGCCATATCTGCAGCAGGAAGAATTACGTCCTCCACAATAGTATGGGGCTTGCCTGTCCTAGCCACTCGGTAACTCGCCATATAAGACGCATCTAGCCCCTTCTTATTAATGGCATCTGTTTATACATGTCTTACTACTCGAAAGTCGTCTATATTCTCGCTCAAACTTCTGTCTTATTTTTCAAATGGTCATGATTAGTTTCTTAATGTCTGRGCAAGAGTGAAGGTTTCCCGCGYGAGAGTAACGGGTAATTACTTGACTAGGCCACCTGTATTTGACATTGTTATTTCGCTGGACACTAGATGGTTAAAATAATTTTTTGGGCAGGGAACCGAGGCTACTGAGGTAAGAAAAAAAACTCACCCAAATGTATAGCCCCGTTAAATCCAAATGTACTGTTTGAAAATGTGAAGAAAACGGTCCGGTATGGCCACTTCGCATGCTAGAATCTCAATTATTCAAATGAATGTCCTCCCTCGTATCAATTTGATGAGTTCCATKATACCACTGCCTCTTTCTGTCACACCCTGATCTGTTTCACCTGTCTTTGTGAATGTCTCCACCTCCTCCAGATGTCACCCATCTTCACCATTATCCCCTGTGTATTTATACCTGTGTTCTGTTTGTCTGTTGCCAGTTTGTCAAGACAACCAGCGTTTTTCATCTCAGCTCCTGCCTCTCCCCAGTCTCTCTTTTTCTCGCACTCCTGGTTTTGACCCCTGCCTGTCCTGTCTCTGAGCCCGCCCACCTGCCTGACCCTAAGCCTGCCTGCCATCCTGTACCTTTCTCCCACTACTCTGGTTATCAACCCCTGCCTGCCTTGACCGGACGTTTGCCTGCTCTGTTGCCGTAATAAACATTGTTACTCCGACAGTCTGCATCTGGGTCTTACCGTCAAARCTGACACTTCCTATATAAACTATTGGTCTAAACCTGACTCTGTCATAAKAAAAGTTCATTTGGGGGAGAAAGAGACCACAGATTAAACACAACACTACAGAGAACAGAAGCATCAGGTGGACTTGCAGTTCCTAATCTAAACATTTATCACCTATCATTCCAAATGAATTTCCTAAAGACCTGGTTGAACCCAACAGCTTCTGTTCCCTGGCATGCTATAGAAGATTCAATATGTTCACCAATTAGATTACAAGATGTATTATTTTCTGGATTGACTCCTAAAAAATGTGCATTGTTTGAACCCATTTAAAATAAATTATTTCACCTTTATTTAACCAYGMAGGCCAGTTGAGAACAAGTCCTCATTMACAACTGCGAKCTGGCCAAGATAAAGCAAAGCAGTGCGACAAACAACAGGTACTAATAAACAAATGTACAGTCAATAACACAATAGAAAATAAAAATAAAATATATGTAGTGTGTAGAAATGTTGGGAGGTAGGCAATAAATGGGCCATAGAGGAGAAATAATTACAATTTAGCATTAATACT
>NC_036867.1:36805774-36812260 GCF_002910315.2 Salvelinus sp. IW2-2015 | reverse complement strand
GGAGTATAGATAGTGAAGATATGTGCAAGTTAGAGATACTGGAGGCTGCAACAGAGGGTAAGTAATAATATGGGAATGAGGTAGTTGGGTATGCTATTTACAGTATGACTTATGTACAGGTACACTTCGGTAAGCTCCTCTCACAGCTGATGCTTAAAGTTAGAGAGGGAGATATAAAACTTCTAGGCTCAAGAGTGGTATGCAACTTATAGTATTAATTACATTAAAACAAGTTTTGTACCGCATGTTTTGTGTATCAGTCTAAACCATGTGCCATAAATTCTTTGCAATCATATGACAAGCTGGTCAATTTTTTTCCTATTAATAAACAGAAATTACTTTCTTAATTCATCACCAATTTTGTTACAAATGTTGGTCTTTAATTAATTCAGGGCCGACAGACAATTCCCTTACGTCTCCGCCTTTCCACTGTTCTCTCCATTGCACATTTTTGAATACTCGATAGTTGGTGAATTTTGAGTATTGAGCAGACAATTCATATATTTTTCGTTAGCTGCAGTGTTGCAATGAACTCACCAGTCCTATTTATGAATTATTTACCAAACGGGGGGATCACACTATATTTTGGGGGTGAAATATAGTTTTTTTCATATTTGTTATGATGGAGTTCGACGGTTATTTAATATTTTCGCTTTTCTGGTGTGTGTAAACTGAATCTGCAACCAGCTTTCAGATTACCCATGTCTGCCGCAAAATGTAGCAGTGTAAAGAAAGCTACTACAAAGTTGATGTTTGAGATTACACACTTTAAAAACATGACTAGAGAGAACTGTCTCAACACAGTCTAGAGCTGATCGTTATGAGTTTCAGTTTACATTTTACTTTTTTATTTAACCTTTTATAAGCCTTAATATGCGCGTTCTCCTACTTCCACTAGCACATCAACCAAGCACTTGCGCTGCAAGGACATGGTAAGAAAGGTACATAGGCTGATTGTTATTATTAGCAGCTTGGGTCTTTTTAATATTGAGAATATCCACTTTCTCTCAGGAATGGAGTAACAAAATGTATTTGTGCATGAACAAAAATAATGCACGACTCAGTTCGCCATCAGCTGGAACGCGGGATGTCCCTTTTGTCAGTGCAGTGGAAAGGGAAAGTGAAGGATGCTAGAGCCGCCCGCCAGTCAGGAGCTGCCAGACCGCCCGCCATCAGGAGCTGCCAGAGTCCGCCCCCGCGGGCCAGAGCTGCCAGAGCCGCCACCACCAGGAGCCCAGAGCCGCCAGCCAGCCAGGAGCTGCCAGAGCCCACAGGGCCAGCCAGGACCTGCAGAGCCGGTCAGTCAGCCAGGACCTGCCAGACCTCAGTCAGCCAGACCTGCCAGAGCCGTCAGTCAGCCAGACCTTGACAAGAGCGTCAGTCAGCCAACTGCCAAAGAGTGTCAGCAGCCAGGACTAGCCAACTGCCTGTCACAAGAGCTCCTGTCACGCCCAGCATGCCGGAATTTGCTCCTCAGTCCAGACTGCCCCTCATCCGAACGTCCCCCAGTCCGGAAGCTGCCCTCAGTCCCGGACAAGAGCGAGCTCATTGATATATACAGAGAAAAGAGTCGGCCTGAGAATTGAACCCTGTGGCACCCCCATAGAGACTGCCAGAGGTACGGACAACAGGCCCTKCAATTTGACACACTGAACTCAATCTGAGAAGTAGTTGGTGAACCAGGCGAGGCAGTCATTTGAGAAGCCAAGGTCTGCCGATAAGAATGCCGTGATTGACAGAGTCGAAAGCCTTGGCCAGGTTGATGAAGACGGCTGCACAGTACTGTCTTTTATCGATGGAGGTTATGATATCGTTTAGGAGTTGCTACAGGGGGTGCTGAGATGTAGGGGTAGGGGTAGCCAGGTGGAAAGCATTATAGCATACTCAGTAAATGTGTGGAAAGCTACAGAGAAGCAAATTAGATCTAATCCTAAAGGGCATTCATACTCTCCAATATGGCGTAATAAAGAATTCTTAGCATGTAAGAAACCATTTATATCATATTCTTAGTCTAAGAAGGGTATTTATACTGTACTTTCAAAGACATATTCAATGTGAATGGACTCCTCAGTTTCCAGGAAATCCACCAGTGTTTTAATGTCCCAGGTTCATKATTTTGTCTTTACCTTCAACTCCGCCTATCCACCCAGCCTATGGGGTCCCCTGGGGAGCAGAACTAMCAGTACACCCATTGGTCAAACTTCCAACGGACAGGCGCCCCTCAAAAGGAGTTGTTTCTGATATCTATAGTCAATTAATTCTAGCAGCCAAAAGCCATTATGTCTATCCACTGTATTGGAAAATGATTTTAGACTTGCTGACAGACAAATGAATTGGGAGACAGTATGGAAAAATATATTTGGATCATCTAGAAACCCCAATCACCAATTCATTCATATTTTTTTTTGCCATAGAACCGATCTAACACCTCAAAAAAGACTTCACATGGGTATTAGTCCATCACCATTATGTGAGTTCTGCACCACAGGGGACCTTGGTATTTTTCAGCATGTGCTGTGGAAATGCCCGGGGGGGGGGGTGAATTCTGGGGGAAAGTCAACGATGTCATCTCTGTACTTAGATAAAATACTGCCATTGGATCCAATAGGGATGTTGCTTTGTGTTGACTCTGATTTGCACTTGTCAGAACGCTTACGGAGAGTGTCGTTGGCAGGAACCACAGCTGCTAAGAAAATAGATTGTACAAAGGTGGATTCCACCTCATCAGTTACCATTGCAACAATGGCTGCTCACATTTAAGGAAATTGTACTTATGGAGATCTCCAAGGCCAGGATCCACACGGCCAAGGTGTCCACTCTGGATACATGGAAAAAAGCAGCAGCGGACATTTCTGAACTTAACCAAAGGGCCTTTACATCCATGAATGTGTATCAATAACTTGTCACTATTTCTGAGGCTATATGATGTATTGTTCAGCGGATTTACTATGTAGTATTAATTTATTTGTTTTTCTCATGATTTATTTTACCTGCTATCAGATTGCTGGMGGGGGGGTTTGAAAAAAATATCTGTAAATGTATTGTATGAATCCTATGAATTGAAATAATAAAAACTTTGGACACCAACACAATCCAGGGTTCTTCATTATTTTGACTATTTTCTACATTGTAGAATAATAGTGAATACATCAAAACTATGAAATAACACATATGGAATCATCTAGTAACCAAAAAAGTGTTAAACAAATCAYTATTTATTTTATATTTGAGATTCTTCAAAGTAGCCAACCTTTTCCTTGAAGACAGCTTTCCACACTCTTGGCATTCTCTCAACCAGTTTCATGAGGTAGTCACCTGGAATGAATTTAAATTAACAATGTGTGCCTTGTTAAAAGTTAATTTGTGTAATTTCTTTCCTTCTTAATGCATTTGAGCCAATCAGTTGTGTTGTGACAAGGTAGGAGGGGTATACAGAAGATAGCCCTATTTGGCAAAAGACCAAGTCCATATTATGTCAAGAACAGCTCAAATAAGCAAAGATAAACAACAGTCCATCATTACTTTAAGACATGAAGGTCAGTCAATACGGAACATTTCAAGAACTTTGAAATTTTCTTCAAGTGCAGTCGCAAAAACCATCAAGGGCTATGATGAAACTGGCTCTCGTGAGGACCGCCACAGGAAAGAAAGACCCTTGCCTGTGCTGACCCTGAGCCTGCCCGCCTGACCACTCTGCCTGCCTGCCGTACTGTACCTTTGCCCCGTCTCTGGAGTACCGACCTCTGCCTGACCTGAGCCTGAACCTACCTGCCGTCCTGTACCTTTGTCCCTGTTGCTGTAATACACATTGTTACTTCGACACGGTCTGGGTCTTACCTTTATCCTGYTACATTCCAATAGAAGCAACAAGATGAAGCCTACTGAAGTACATTACATCGACATGCACATGACATCTTAGTCACTAAGCAGACACTCATCACCCAGAGCAACAATACAAGCATTCAAATTAGCAGGCTGAAACAACCGCACAACACAAGRATCCACCAATCGCAGCACTTGAGACATACGGTGCAATGAAATAAAGTAGTACAGCAACACAAAGTAACACAAAGGAGGAGCAAGAAGATAAAGCAGAACACATGATKGGTCCAATGATTCCATTATGAGTTGCAGAAGGGCTCTTTCCTTCCTTGCTCTGAGCTGTCATTACAGTCCCCTCAGGTGTGACAGCCAGACATTGGGAACAGTGATTTGTCATGATTGGGTAAGTGTAGAGCCCCTCTAAGTGTTTTGAGTCAATACAACTCCAGGAGGGAGCCTTTCAGCTGACACTGATATCATTCAGCCCTGTGTGTGTTTTTGTGTGGTGTCAGCATGCAGGTGTGTGTGTGTGTGTTTGTGTGTGTGTCCGCCCCTGCGTGTGTTTGTTTGTGTGCGTGTGCATGCTTGTGTGTGTCTCACCTTGCAGTGCCAGTCGAGGTACTGATTATTACTGCCATAAAGAGCCTCAGTGCTATTCTCCCGTTAGCCATTATCCTATCCCAGATTATCTCCCCATCAGCCCACAGAAGCCATATCCCCCACAATCCCCCTGTGACAAGAGCCCACTGCNCCCACAGAAGCCATATCCCCCACAATCCCCCTGTGACAAGAGCCCACTGCCAATCGSCTTAATTACATTTTCCCATTATCTTCCCCAGCAGAGAAGCCGGGACGGGTAMCTTCCCCCAAATTAAATGGATTGGAAAGGTTAGATGACTAACACCCAAAGTTATGTAATCACTGACCTTGTGTTAGTCCAAACTGGTATTTTTGATATTGCACTTTTACTTTAGCTCCTCTAACCTAAATCAAATCTAATCAAATCTAATTTTATTTGTCACAAGAGCCGAATACAACAGGTGTAGACTTTACAGCTTACTTACGAGACCTTTCCCAACAATGCAGAGTTAAAAAGAGTAAAAAAATTGGCTATTATGAAATACTAACACAATAAACAACAATAACGTGGATATCAACAAGGGGTACCGAGTCGATGTGCAGGGGTAGTTTAGGCAATACGTACATGTTGTCACATCCTGATCTGTTTCACCTGTCTTTGTGCTTGTCTCCACCCCCCTCCAGGTGTCGCCCATCTTCCCAATTATCCGCGGTGTATTTATACCTGTGTTCTCTGTTTGTCTGTTGCAAGTTTGTCTTGTCAAGCCTACCAGTGGTTTTCCCGGTCCCCCCCCCCAGTCCTTATTTTTTAATATTTTTTATAACTTTTCCCGGTTTTGCCCATTCTGCCTGCCGTTCTGTACCTTTCGGACTCTGCTCTGGATTACTGACCTCTGCCTGCCCATGACCTGTCGTTTGCCTGGCCCCCTGTTTTTATAATAAACTTTTGTTACTTCGAACTGCCTGCATCTGGGTCTTCTCCTGAGCCGTGACACATGTAGGTAGGGGCAATCAGGATAGATAATAAACAGAGTAGCAGCAGGGTATGTGGAAAGTGTGTGTTTTTTGTGAGCGTATGTAGTGTGTGTTGGAGTGTCTGTGTAAGCATGTGGGAGTGTGTGGGTAGAGAGTGCATAGAATCAGTGTAAGAGTGTCAGTGCAAAAAAGGGTAAATTCAATAATCTGGGTAGCCATTTGATAAACTGTTCAGCCGTCTTGTGGCCTCCCGAGGGGTGCAGCAGTCTAAGGCACTGCATCTCAGTGCTAAAGGCATCACTACAGACACCCTGGTTCGAATCCAGGCTGTATCACAACCGGCCATGATTGGGAGTCCCTTAGGGCGGCGCACAATTGGCCCAGCGTCATCCGGGTTTGGCCGGTGTAGACCATCATTGTAAATAAGAATTTGTTCTTAACTGACATGCCTACTTAAGTAAAGGTTAAAAAAAAAAAAAAATGTATGGCTTGGGGGTAGAAGCTGTTCAGGAGCCTTTTGGTCCAAGACATGGTGCTCTGGTACCACTTGCTGTGTGGTAGCAGAGAGAACAGTCTATGGCTTGGGTGGCTGGGGTCTTTCACAATTTTCCTGGGCCTTCCTCTGACACCYCCTGGTATAGAGGTCTGGGATGGCAGGGAGCTCAGCTCCAGTGATGTACTGYGCCATCCGCACCACCCTCTGTAGCGCCTTGCGATCGACTGCAGTGCAGTTACCATACCAAGTGGTGATGCAGCTAGTCAATATGCTCTCGAATGTGAAGCTGTAGAACCTTTTGAGGATCTGAGGGGCCATGCCAAATATTTTCATCCTCCCGAGGGGGAGGGGTGTGAGAGGACCATGTTAAGTCCTTGTTGATGTGGACACCGAGGAACATGAAGCTCTAGACCAAAGATCCATCACTGTCAGTGTGACACTCCAAACACTTCCAGTCATCGTATCCCCCTCGCGCTCTCTCTCTGAAATACCCTTGTTGCTTTTGGGTTTTGGACAGGAGACTGATGAACAGATGGTGCCAGCTATTTTTCTTTCTCTCATGCTTCTTTCTGTCCTCACAGCCACATCCCTGTCTGCATATAAAACACCTGCTC
>NC_036867.1:36775527-36803903 GCF_002910315.2 Salvelinus sp. IW2-2015 | reverse complement strand
GAGAGAGAGAGAGAGAGAGAGGGAGAGAGAGAGAGAGAGGGAGAGAGATCCATCTAGTGCCTGTCACCTCAGTCTTAAAGCTAAAACACACTGACTCTCTGAGATGCATTCCTTACATGACAAAAGTGAGATAGAAAGGAGTGTTTGATATAATCCTCCCTCCCTTCCTTCCTCCGTCTCCTCCCTCTTTCCTACAGAGCTCCATTGCCCTGCTCAGTACTAAGGCGTGTTTGCTGCTGGATTGCCAGCATTGCATCCTGGGATGTAGGTCAGGTGAATAAGAGAGCAAAGTGAAGAGCAGGACGGAGATGGAAGAGATTTGAATAGAGATTAATTGCCTCCCAAATGAGTCACCTAATTCTCCTCCTCAGCTCCCCGCATCTCATCTGCTCAACACAGGCCTCTGTTAATGATCGTCTGAGAAATTCAATTTCCACTTTTATCTTTCTTTTACCGCAGTGCCCGACCACTTAACTGGGTTTTAATTATTATTAATGGTATTTAAGAACTCTGTAGATAAAAGTTAAAAACTTGAAAGACACCAATCTAAAAGAACATCTGAAAAGATCAGGCGTGATGATATTGTATCAACGGAGCTTATGGAAAGAGCCGTTTGAGAGGGTTGATTTCAATGCAGCGATTGATCACGACGATAAGTATTTTTAAGCTCTTCTTGTCGTGCGTCTTGCATATTGAGACTAGCCTGAGGCGATAGTGAGACGTCGACATCGTACAAGTTCTGCTGAACTCCTACTCTGAAGCACTCTGTATTCTGAACGAATCCTGTCAGTCTTATGTCGACATCCTAATCAAATAATCTGTCAACACGTTGAGTAATTCATCAATTCATTCGCTTCCTGGTGAAACATTTTGAATTACTACTGAGATCATTAAAGTGTCAGCAGAAATGTATCAAAAGCAACGGCAAAGTTCGTTAAAAGCTTATCAATTACAATCTACTTTTAACAACAATAACAACATCAATGGACGCTATAAATAATTGTGATGAATGATCAATCCTTTTGAATGCAATACCTCCCAACTCAGACAACCAGCGGGATACGATTGTGATCCGACACGTGACTGCAGTTTAATACCCAGATGTTGTATACTGTACGATTCATAAAGCTAGMACTGCCCCAGAGCTATCCCAGGGCTGAGTCTCTTGGCTGGGCTAGTGTAGACTAGAGGAACCCTCCTAGCTGTCCYGATGGGTTAGMTATGCTGCTGTGAACACTGCTGACTCTGTCATGGTCGGGAGAACAGAGGAACACAGCCTTGACCCCTATCAGTCCCACTGAGACAACACCACATAAACACTGTGATTCACCATGGTACAATACTAGACATGGCCTCAAAACAGGATGTTGTAAGCAGCAGGCTTACCTTATAGAATGTCTATTATCACAAGGGGACTTCAGGTCTGGTATTTCTCAATATCTTCTTTGTGGTTTGGGGGAAGGAGTCAGAGGAGACATGGGAGGCATCTGACACATAATACCTTCCTTGTGACATAAGTAACCTATTACTGTTTCTGTCACAAGCGATGTTCTGGGGTCTAACGGCATGCGACTGTAATGTTAAGCAATGGAGTGCTGCTGGCTTTAGGATGGATTCTGTAATGGAGTTGCCTTGACACGGTGTGCTTCMGTGTGGTACCTGGTCTATTTAGCATCAGCGGTGGTCTGAATCACCCTCTTRATGAATCCCATCAGGTATTTATGGTCGTCACCTCCATGGGCACGACCGCCTCGCCTCGCACAATCAAATAAAGCAGGGCTGCCTCGCCTGAGGCGGTGGGAGGCMCTAACCATAAATACGAGTCAGCTACTGTCCAATGCATTGAAAAGAACTGAGTCGGAGGAGGAGYAAGGTGGAATAGGCCTAGCTCARAGCCCATCTCCATCACATCTAACAGAATGGGTTCATTCTGCACTTTAAAGASTTCATTTATCACAGYAGCATTCCTCTGTTTCCTTGGGTGTCACAATTATCTGTCAGAGTCTCACTGCGCTCCTCCTAGTCTCTGGCTGATGTYTGCGGCCCATTTAAATCCCATCCATCTGTTATGTATGACAGAGCATAATTCACATAGGGCTGGATCCTGTCTATCCACCACGGCTGGTTGGTGGTTTGCAAATGGCGTCTCGGTCTTGGACTAAATTAAATGGAGTGAATACTATTACGCAAATAGTTGAAGCTGTTGAATTGGCAAAAAAGGCATGTGATGCATACAGAGCCATCTTTAAGATTGCAATCTAATCACTTTTAGGAAAGTGAATATGGTGTTGTTCAACTAAACGAATGGAGGGACAGAGAGCGAAAGAGACAGAGATAGAGATAGCGAAATCAGTTTTTTTTAGATGCAGACAGGCTTGTGGCGTAGAGAACAGAAAGAGAGGGAATGAATGTCAACAGTGCAGTATGAGCAGTATGAGTCGGAGTTGATTCAGTATGAGTCAGAGTGGATTCGGTATGAGTCAGAGTTGATTCAGTATGAGTCAGAGTTGATTCAGTGTGAGTCAGAGTTGACTCTGTATGAGTCAGAGCTGATTGCGTGCTTAGACGACACGTCTTTAGTGAGCCAGGAATATTACGTTTTTATCCTCTAACTATTGGACTACTGAATGTTCAAAGCAGTCAGGGTCTCCATGAACGCCGTATTGCATTAGCTTTAGGGATTACATGTCAACAGGATGTCTTARAAATATAAGATATGTCTGAGGAAATGTCTGTATGTGATTTGATGTCATATATGCAAAGCCTACCTTCACAAGCCAGTACTGGCTTCACAAATCGTCTTGGGGCAAATATAAAGTGTTGTTTGAAAAACGAGGCAGACAAAATCCCTTCCCTAAAAACTGCAGTGACAGGCATGATATTATCGTTGTGGTTCAATGGAGTAAAAGATAGCTGACACAAGAACACAAACCCAGCTTGTCTCTCTGCTTGCCTCTCTTGTAAGTATTCCGATTGATCGGATTTGCAGGGGGGCAATGCAAATACAATCCCAAAACCTTCCGATCCAAACAAATCGCCTTTTGTTTCATGCATATTTATCACACTTTTAAAATCCAGCAACTGTGACAAAGATTAATAACATGTGAGAGGATCATTGCGGCACTGCATCAAATCCTGATCGTTAAGTGAGTTCTAATTAATAAGAAAATGTCACCAACTGCCAAATACAGTGTGCCCTCTCCAGAGTACAAGACCGTGTCAATAGATGTTTGGAACTACTCGGCACTGAGGATTGAGTTGGGTTATTTACCCATGTGGTGGAGTATTGCTTTGGCATGTGTAGGCCTACAGGCACGCACCGACAGGCCTGCTCACATACAGCACGCCACGTAGCTTTGCAAGACAGTTCCAGAGGAGATAGCTGTTGATTGGCAGATGTGGAAAAAACGTTGGATTTTAAATTTCACATAATCAGCTCATTTTCTCTGCTTCATCACAGTGTGCGTGGGGGAGCTTGTCTCCTAGGAGATTGGTACTAGAATAAAAATGTCTCGTTCTTCGATCATTTCTATTTCAAGGCTTTTCCTCAACACTCACAACGAGTGATCTGCACTCATCCGCTCAGAAAAGCAGGGCAACAGCACCCCCCCCCCCCCACAGGCTCAACACAAAACAGTTCACAATGAGTAACCTAGATAACTTCTCCCTATTAGATCCACCAATGCCCTCTGTGAAACAGATGCAGAAAATCCCTATGCATATTCCTCCCACTGAACAACACCAACACACAGCACCCACTCCATAATCCCATTGTATATTCAGAGAGAATCCTGTGACACAATAGCATCARCGAAAATAAAAACGATTGTGTGCCCAGCTGCTTTCAGTGACCCCTCATCTGAAGGAGCCCTTTGCTACCACGGCAGATGGTTCATGCTGCCCTCAGATTGGTACCATATTCTTTAACTTGGGCTGCTCATTTTTATCTGGTTCAGTTTTTTTACTTACATGCACTTTGAATGTGATAAACGTTTACTAAGAAACTTGTATCTCTTTATTTTCCGATATATTTTTTTTACCGATGGCCTAGAGTCCCATTGCGATAAACACACAAATTAAATCACTTCAAAGACTCACCAGAACTACCGTTATCTGTCAACACAGCAGTTTGCCTTCTCCGCCTGTCTGGCTGATGCCTCCATGTCTCCCATGTCTTCCATTAGCACAGTATGTTATTCACAATTGTTCCGTTTATTGCACAACACTGCAAATATAACTGAAATCTAAGGAACACAAAATGAGTCATATAGTGAATGCATCACCTGTGAGTCATTTAATAGAAAACCATCAGCTAAATGGTCATACTACTGAACAAGCTCTGGGAATGAAGGCAACACGTTGTACAGTGGACGCATTTTGAATGGAGCAAAGCCATCAAAACACCATTTATCTACAGTACTAAAAGTCCAATTATATTTCAAGTGGTTTCAAGTTGATCACAAGTTAACCGAATAGATTTTCAACCAGAACAGCATCTGGGAATACTCCTATTGTGAAGAAAACAGGTTAGGACATAGAGATGTGTCTGTCCCCAAAGATTTCATGTCCATATTGTTTGTGAGAACACTGTAAATGTTTTACCACAGTGTGTCGTTGTGTGTTCAACATATATACTGTTGAGAATCCCTTTTGTTCTATATAGAATCTATCTAACTCCCCAGAGGCTCCTAGCAGCTCCCAGGAGCCATGATGGTAAACTTGTGTTTCAAAGTGTTCTCACCTCCGCCACACACACACCTGTCTGCATCTGACAAACCTGCTCTCACAGATAGGAAGAACCAATTACTGGAGCTCTATTCTTACATCACACACACACACACACCCACAACACCCAAACACACACCACACAACACACACACACACACACACCACACACACAACACACCACCACAACACACACACACAAACAACCCATGTGACCTATTTTTGTGTGTACTGTATGTACTGATATGTATTGTTACTGATAAATGCACACACACACGCACACACGACACACACACACACACTACATGTTCATGTTTTTAAATGTCTGTATGTATGTGCCTGGACCCATGTACGACTAGCTGTGCGATTGGCGTTGGTAATGGGGACCCTAATTGAAAAATCAAAACCACAACAGACAAACACCTCTACAGATGAGCAGTTCAGAGTCATAGCACAAAGGCGTTTCCTGAGTAGTTCAGAGTCATAGCACGAAGGCGTTTCTGAGTAGTTCAGAGTCATAGCACGAAGGCGTTTCTCTGAGTAGTTCAGAGTCATAGCACGAAGGCGTTTCTCTGAGTAGTTCAGAGTCATAGCACGAAGGCGTTTCTCTGAGTAGTTCAGAGTCATAGCACGAAGGCGTTTCTCTGAGTAGTTCAGAGTCATAGCACGAAGGCGTTTTTCTGAGTAGTTCAGAGTCATAGCACGAAGGCGTTTCTCTGAGTAGTTCAGAGTCATAGCAGAAGGCGTTTCTCTGAGTAGTTAGAGTCATAGCCGAAGGCGTTTCTCTGAGTAGTTCAGAGTCATAGCACGAAGGCGTTTCTCTGAGTAGTTCAGAGTCATAGCACGAAGGCGTTTCTCTGAGTAGTTGTTCATGGCGTGTTGACAGCTTTACACAGAGAGTTGTGTTGATAGGCAATCTCAATGTGCGCCGAACATGTTTACAATTCATTACCTGATGCACTGCAACTACAGAGAGGGACTTGGGTAATGCTGAAGTAATTAATTCAGGTATAAATAGGTATTTGGCAGTCTACTGCGTGTATTGAAATAAAAACCCATTGAATAATTAAACAATATTATAAACTGTCCTCTTATTAGGATCACACATAATACATTACGGCATTTTTAAAATTCCAAATACGTGGAAAAAAGGAATACACTCTAAAATGAAATACGTCTTTAATGTAATGCAGCCATTGGTTGTGTCGTCCCTCTGGTTCAAGTAATAGAAAATATAACACTCTGCAGTCTATCTCGTCACAGCACGGCTTAAAGAGCGGAAAGATAATTGCACATCACATACAGATAGAATAACATTCACCTGGGAATGCATGTGGTTAACATCGTTACATCGCCATTTGTACTGTCCCATAAGAAATACTGGTGTTCAAGAAATGAAGTCATTCTCTACATAGCACAATACAAAGGACTCCAGATCCATTGGTAAGAAAATATGTTTGATCTTTAAAACAATATATTACAACCCAATTGCAGAGGCAAGTATGTCCGTCATGTCACACAGCAGATCCATTGAACTGTTAGTCTCCTGTTCAAACAATCTTCGATCATTCCAATGAACACTCAATCTATGTCTACAGCACGTTGTTACATTGTGAACATATCATGGTCTTTTCACTATGACAACATCTGTTGCAGTACCAAAACAGTACATCCCACAAATACATCTTTATTAAATATACAAAGACTGGAAATTAAGAGTGGACATTCATTATCAACTTAACTGACAGCAGAACGTTTACATAGGTTGTATATCTTGGTATTTCTTATCATCCCTACTACTTCAGAAATAGGGCCAGTTTTTCTGGAAATTAGCAGCGTTGCCTACATAGATTAGCCTAACAGCATTCTGAGCCATTCTGTCCCACTGCTAAGCTTCTACCTCTGCGTTTTAGTGATTTCATCTAATAAACAACATATGGTGCAAATGGCATACTATTGCATTGTGGGACATTATTTGATTTTCATAGAGTGGATTTTTTAATCAAATATATTTCAGAAAATATACAGAATTATTTTATTTTCTAAACTGTGGCCTTTAAACTCATCAATAGCTAAGGGGGAGAATGCAGGAGTTACAACACCAGAGAGTAACCTCGGTCTGATAAAGAGGCTTTTGTCGAAGCGTCTCTTGGACTATGCAAACGGCCAGACGGTTATTGTTACAGTACTGTTCTCTCAGGGTCATGTGCTGTACAGTGACAAAGAAATGCAGAGATAGGAAGAGGTGGAAGGGGCAGAGGAGGAGGAAGAGAATAAGCAATAAAGAAGAAGAAGAAGAAGGAGGAGGAGGAGAAGAAGAGGAAGAATTCAGGACCTCCTCATATTGGCACTAACTGTAGGTAGCTGATTAACACTTGAGGTGTTTCTTGCTGGTCATGTCATTCCAGATGCGGTGCATCTCCTCCGGGGAGATCTGGTGGACCGTTACGACCCGTCTGTAGCGGCACAGACTGTAGGCCATCTTCCAGTGGTTGAAGCCGCTGTTCTGGAAGGGGTGGATGCCCAGCTTYCGAAGGCACAGCCCCACYTACACATCCTCCAYGTGGAGCAGTCTGGTGTGCAGGGACGTCTTGTAGATGAGCTCGGCCACATCCGCCGAGAACACGTACCCCGTGCCCGAACAGAAGGGCGGGTACTTAGTCTCAGGGTAAAGGTCTCTGGGCATGTACCACTTACTGCGCATGTCTCTGATCGGACCTCCGTTGATGACGTAGCCCGTGAAGTAGCGTCTCCGCGGCTTGGAGGTGGGCTTGAGGAGGTTGTASACCAGGTTCTCCATGTTYACGWAGATGTCCGAGTCTGTCTTGAGGACGTACTGTGCCTTGGGGCAGAAGGTGGCCACCCAGCGCATGCCCATCAGGGTCTTGAGGGTGAGGTTGTGGTAGGAGTCTATGAAGTCCTCCACCACGACATCGTGGAAGATCTGGCTCTCCTGTTCCACCATCTGGTTGAGCACCGGATCCGTGTTCCTCCCAAGCAGGAAGAGTGTGAGGACACGAACGCCATCGCCGAACGTGCTCTCGTCGCCCCACGTCTCTCGAATCGCTTGACGTGCGTCAAACTCCTTGTGGGTGGTGCTGATCAGGATGACTAAGAAAGGTGCCTCCGTCTCACATTTCTTGGGCTCGTTGATGATAAAGTCGAAGGCGTGCGGGTTGAGCGGCCGAGTCCGTATATTGCTGAAGGTCACGTTCTTGGTGAGCTTGGTCTTCTGGCGGATGGGGATGGACAGCTGGCCCACGTAGGAGGTGGAGGGACGGGACAGACTCAGGTACCAGAGAGCGCTAGCCCAGCAAACGACCGTCAACAAGTATAAGCAGCTGACCTTTGAAGGCATTTCTGTTTACTTGGCGCGTGTTAGGAGCATTGAGAACGTCGAGAAGGTGGAATCTCCATGGGTGGTCCTCCAGCTACTTCCAGCGGTGCAGCATGATGCTGCCTCCACGAGACGCTTGACATTAATTCAGTACCCTCGACTGCTTTAATACAGCCTAATGGTGGGATTCTGGTTGAAAAGGAGGGTTGTCYTTTTTCCTCAATGCAGCCATTGTACTATTCCATTCCATTAGAGGTCCCAGGGGGGTTTCCTTGCATTCTTCTCGCCAGCACTTGATTCTGGACAGAAAGAGATAAAAAACAAATTAGTCAAGCCTTAACAAGAATGCTTCAGAACTCATTGGCAAAATTAGAGTATTCACTTGGGTGGAGTTATGAGGAGGGTTAGTATGAGCTTAGAAAAACATACAGAAAGATCATCTTTGTTTGTTTCCTATAATCACAGATAACAGATAACTCAACATGTGAGACGATCTCTATAGCTTTAGGTGCGTGTATACTTCTCCAAGCCGTCCTCTGGTGGTATGTTCATGGCCTGCTTTTTCTTCTTCTTTAGTTCTGGCTACTTTGTGTTTACAAACACAGTTTATCTCCGCGTGTCCTTCCCTCGCTGCATACACAGTGTCAAATCAGCAATATCACTCTTACTCTCTGACAAGTCTCCTCAAGAAGAAACACTCCCGAGGGAAATGCTCTGCATCCTCTCTTTCGCTCTCTCTGTCTCTGTCTCTCTCGCTCTTCTTCCCTCTTTCCTTCTCTCTTTATATCTCTCTCTTCCCCTGCCTCTCTCTCTCTCCCTCCTCTTTCTCTCTCAATGACACAGTGATCTTGGCATGACGGGAAATATTGTTCAGTAATGAGCTCTTCCTCGCTTGGTGGAATAGGTACTGTAGCATCCAGGGAAATAACGCACCAATGCTCTGGTGCCATTATTAGGAATTGTATGGCCCTTTCATGGGCATATAAGTATGCACACACACTGCTTTTTAGAATGGTTTATCATAATAGTGGCTTTGTGACGGGGGAAAATGAATCACAAAATAACCATTGTTTCGCTTCGATGATGAAAGACATGATTAAAGAAAGTCAGCTCTGATAAAAGCCCACCATGCTCAGTGAGTGTTTCCATCACAGACAGCAACAGCACTGGTTCTGGATCAAAGCCAAGAGTGCATTTTTCCATCATTACAGTAACAAGAAGTGAGAGGCACTCTACTGGATTTTACTCTGGGAACAAGCACCTGTTGCTACCAGCAGTGAGACTACTGATTGTGGTGTGGGGAAAGAAAAGTGTGTCTTTATGTGTGTGTGTTGATGAAAAACTGGTATTAGGAATGAAAGAGAGTGTAAAAAATAACAGACGAAAATAACAGTTTTCCACCATACGGAGATATACAGGTAACTGCCAAAATAAAGGAAACGCCAACATAAAGTGTTTTTATAGGGCGTTGGGCCACCATGAGCCAGAACATCTTCAATGCATCTTGGCATAGATTCTACAAAGGTCTGGAACTCTATTGGAGGGATGGAGGGTTTTGTTGAAAACGCTGTCTCAGGTGCCACTCCAGAAACTTCCATAAGTGTTCAATTGTGTTGAGATTTGGAGACTGAGATGGCCATGGCACATGGTTTACATAGTTTTCATGCTCATCAAACCATTCAGTGACCACTCGTGCCCTGTGGATGGGGGCATAGCCATGGTAACCAAAATATTGGCCAAAATAATGGCCTGCCCAGCATTTTTATACATGACCCTAAGCATGATGGGATGTTAATTCCTTAATAACTCAGGAACCACACCTCTGTGGAAGCACCTGCTTTCATTATACTTTGTATCCCTCATTTACACAAGTGTTTCCATTATTTTGGCAGTTACCTGTATGTCAAAACCAAAGATGAATCCCACAGTATGCGCCCCTTTTATTTGTCACTAAGATAATCCTTTGGATAACGCAATATGGCATCTGTGCATCAACATAGGTGAACAGTTATATTCCTGTCCCCAAAGGATTATCTTTCTGACAAATAAAATGTCCAGAGGTTCAGAGGGCTGAAGTCCATGTCTTTTGGAAATGAACATCGTTTTGACATAGTTGAATACTGTGTGGCGTGATTAAAGGAAAGTCCTGRGGATATCCCACAAATGTCATTTTGAGTGAGATGCTCAAAATGGTGAGATGCTCTCATGATTTCTTTAGATTAGCGTGACTTCACGGTTCTGGTGTTGTGGTCCTGCCTTATCTGTCACACTTTGAGAGTGGCGACGATGACATCTATTCATATTCTTTATCCCATCTCGTTCAGTGGCAGAATGATCTATTCTATGTCCTCATATTTCCCTGTCCTCCCATCACTTTTCACTGGGAGTTTAATCCATCTCGTCATGTTTCCCTACCTCTCTCCCCTCTTCTCAATCATTCCTCCACCATCTCTGTTTAGAACTCTCTCCCTCTCTCTTTCCCCATTGTTCGCCATCATTTCTCCTCCGTCCCTTCCTCTCCCCCCTCGTTCTCTGTCCTTCTTCTCTTTCTATCACTCGCCCTCCTTTTTCTCAGTGATACTGTTGAGCCCTCTCCCCATGCTCCTCTGGGCCTTGACACCCACTGCAAACCCACTCACTTACTGGCAGCTTTGTTTTCGCCACCCACTATAAACCCTTCAATCTCTATGGACACCTCGGGCTGCTTCCTCTCATCCATCTCTCGATTCCACTCTCTCTTTTAGTCTAACTCCGCTACTAAATCATCTGCCCTCCCTGACCTCCTTCGTCCCGTTCACACTATTATTTCTGTCTCTGAGCGAGAGAGCAATAGAGAGAGAGAGAGAGAGAAAGAGAGAGAGAGAGAGAGAGAGAGAGAAAGAGAAAGAGAGAGAGAGAGAGAGAGAGAGAGAGAGAGAGAGAGAGAGAGAGAGAGAGAGAGAGACATTTTGCTTGCTTTCCTTCAGTCATTTCCTTGGGATTGTACTGTACAATTCCTTTAATTACTCTCTCTCAGATTGATTCTTTGTGCTTGAGATCACAGTGTCAGCCGATTCTGATAAATGGTACAGGGAAAGTAGTACTAGAAACCTGCTCTTTTCACGACAGATGGACTTGTTACACGTATTCATTCCACCCCTCATGTTGAAGTAGGTTATTTTTAGAGAGAACACCTTGACCTGCAGATGCTATTTGAATGACCAAGATATGAACAGGATATCATTGCAGTATCATATTCATGTTTTCTCCCTGATTCTTGGATTGCCATAACGGAAAAGGAAAAGACGGGCTTTCAATTGAGCTTTGTTTAACTTTTCCCCAACATTCAAATAAATAAGACGAATTTTAACGAAAATGTCAACAACAACAAAAAAATTCCCTTCACTCAATAAAAATGTGTTAAACTTTTTCTCTTCTCTCAGTGAAGCGTTGTTATTTCCCAAATTAAGTCTTCGGTGTAAATGACAATAGAAGCCTATTAACATCAAGCAACAGCAGTCTTTGACAGATGTGAGCTATTGAATTGGTTGTCATGACAGCAGGAAGCAGACAGTAAAGCCTTGTGTAGAGAGAAAGTGTGAGAGAGAGAAAGTGAGAGAGAGAGAGAGAGAGTGTGTTAAACTTTTTCTCTTCTCTCAGTGAAGCGTTGTTATTTCCCAAATTAAGTCTTCGGTGTAAATGACAATAGAAGCCTATTAACATCAAGCAACAGCAGTCTTTGACAGATGTGAGCTATTGAATTGGTTGTCATGACAGCAGGAAGCAGACAGTAAAGCCTTGTGTAGAGAGAAAGTGTGAGAGAGAGAAAGTGAGAGAGAGAGAGAGAGAGAGAAGGGAATGAAGAAAGAAAGAAGAAAGAGAGACACTGTCGTCCCACCACGCCGCGCCCTGTCACCGCCCCTGACTGATAACTGGCAGACAACAATGCACTCTGGGTAATTGAAAGGAAGTACTGTCTTCACACTGGACTGGGTGGGGGCTGGAGAGATGGGGGAGAAAATGCATCTGGCTGGATTAAACCATTCAGCTCTAAATCACCACACACATCCCCCTTCCTTGAGGAACTCAATTTAGCAGCCTTAGAAATCATGGCTCACACTCCCGTGTATCTACTGCTTTGGCCTGACGCCTAACACTCCTCTCCTCAGTGTGTAAATTTTTGTGTTGTTCATTTGTGTGTGTGTGTGTGTGTGTGTGTGTGTGTGTGTGTGTGTGTGTGTGTGTGTGTGTGTGTGTGTGTGTGTGTGTGTGTGTGTGAGAGAGAGTGTGATAATACACATCCACCCTGTGATGTTAAAGGCTGGAGTCAGTTTCAAGGTCTTTTCCTCCCAGAGAGAGTGTAATATACTGACTCTGATGCGCCACAACATTAGACCAGCCTGGTGGTTACTCACTGCTGAGGGCCTCTCTTTTCGTCCTCACACCTAATTAACTGAATTTGTTATTTAAGGGGATAGTGACTTTCGTTAGAAGGGTGTGATTAGGGATGGACAATTCAAGACAAGAGTTCAGGTAGAGGCTATTGTTGAGTAGACTGAGAAAACYGAGTGTTTCAGAGATGGACTTCAGCTCATAAGATGAGAGGAACATGCTGCTTTATAATAAATCATTCATCACATCTATGGGCAAAATGCCAAACCAAAGGTAGACGTCTCACGCCGCCCTGTCCAATTTACTGATCTATCTCGAGATAAAAGGGTGGAAAGGGAGAAAAATACATAACTACCCCCTACAGATGTGATGCCTACTCTTATGAGCAGAGCTGTCAACATATCTCTTCATGAAAGAAGCTCCCGTCTCCCTGTGATTATAAGGTAAAACTATATCGGAAAGCAGGGCAAGAACTGTAACATAGAATTGTAATATAGAACTGTAATATCAGTCAAATATCAATCAAATCAAGGAGTACGAAAGGCAGATTTAAGATTGAAATGGAAATCCCCTTACTTCCAAATAGAATATAGCCATCTCAGATATATTGTTAGCCAGACATGAAGTCTTGCTGTCAATGAGGTATGTCTCGGGAAAGCTACTGCTCCAACTATGGCAAATCTCAAGAGACCCACTTTTCTTTCTTTTTGAAATGCAAACTGTGCAGTCAGTCAGATGGAGGCTTCTTGGGAATGCAGCACTGCAGGCCCCCATAGGCAGCGATACAGTGACATGGATTAATGCAAGGCAGCCTATCAACAGCCACCTTATATCTAAGACTGGACCTGGCCCTATAGTAATTACATGGGCAGCAGTGGAGGCTGCTGAGGGGAGGACGGATCATAATAATGTCTAGAACGGAGCGAATGGAATAGCATCAGACACATAGAAACCATGTTTTTAATACCATTCCACTGATTCCACTTCACCCACTACCACGAGCCCGTCCTCCCCAATTAAGGTGCCACCAACCTCCTGGGATGGGCATCTACACATAGTGAGCAGCTGGAGTAAGGGGGAGGTAATTGGGGTGCTCAGTGTCTTACATTAAATGAGTGTGCTGCCGGTTTCAGTTATAGATCTGTCATTCTCATTGAACGCAAGTCTAAGAAGCAGTTCTATGTGCMCTATTTCTATGCTTCCCGTTCTTKAGTTTAGTTTTTGRGTCTTTTACTTTGGGTTTTGTACARCAGCTTCAAACAACTTAAAATACAATATTTTTGGTTATGGAAAATATATTACACACAGGTTTAGATGGTACAATGATTCTCTACACTATACTTGCTTGTTTTGTCACATAAACTGAAATTATGAGAATCTTAGCAACCAGGAAATGGTGGAGCGATTTCTGCATAGTGCATCACCACAGAAGCATAGCCCCACATGGTTCTGTGTGTAAGTGTAGTTCACTATGCAACCATTTGACCTACTCCTTAACCACAGAGCACCTACTTTGGGGCACTGATTTGTTAGTATGTCCCAAATACTGTCACGTCTGCACCCACTCCCCCTCTCTGGCACTCGAGGGCGCCCGGTGGCACATCATTACGCACACCTGTCTCCATCATTACGCGAATCAGCGCTTCATTGGACTCACCTGGACTCCATCACTTATTGATTGCCTCCCCTATATCTGTCTATTCCTTAGTTTCATCCCCGTGTCAGCATTAATGTCGTTTTGGTCCCCCTGTCCAGGCGCTGTCCTTGTTTTGTTTCATGTCGGTTATTTATTAAATATTCACTCCCTGTACTTGCTTCTCGTCTCCCAGCGTCTGTCCTTTCAAATACTTGGTTCATAATTGGACAAATAAGCATCAGGAAGAGGAGAGTAAATCAGAAAACAACCCATTATTTTTGACATTCTTCCAAGCTTCTCTCCTCCACCAATTGGATGTTGCTGTGAATATTGTGAAGATGTCATTCTGTTTTCCTGCTGTTAAATGGTGCGTGAAGGTCCTGATGGAGGCTGAATTAATAAGCGCTCTCTCGCTTTGATTAGTGTTAAATTAAAATGGCATTGATAAAGATTCCCAGTATGGTTCTAGCCTTTGTGTATTCTCCTGATAACAGATATAATTGAATGATTSTTGGTAAGAAATAATGAACTTAAGGCCGCACATTCCACTTCCTGGTCTGTATGTTCTGCGCAGGCACTGTTTCTGTAGGGGCCACTTTAACTATCTCTGGTCTCCTTTTCAAATCTGTTACAGACAAACAGATGCTGGCATTATTGGCACCGACTCTTCATTCAGTACCACCTTGTGAGTACACTATATGTTTTAACTGTGAGTCGCTTTGGATAAGCATGCACTAAATTACAAATAAATTAGACATTCTGAAGAGGGTTTTGTATGTTGGAATCAGAGAGATACTGTTACTGTTTGAGGAGGGATGGAGCGAGAGAGAGAGAGAGAGAGAGAGAGAGAGAGAGAGAGAGAGAGAGAGAGAGAGCGGACAGCATCAGTAGTCTGTCTACAGCACCAGGACCTGTGCTCTGGCATAAATTGGAAATGACAACTTGATTCATGCCGGTGATATATTTTACCGTCCGACCGGGTGACATTCTTGTCATCTAATATCCGAGACTTGCTGTAGCGTTCCAGAGACGCGATGGGGCGAAAATGCTGGGTCCAAAAAGGCCATGGAGGATTTTGGGCTGTTTTTGGTAGACTAATGAAATAGAGCGAAAAGCAGGCCTAGAATTCATAGTTTAGTATACACATGAGTGGGTAGACCAGCTGTGCATGTGAAATCAAAGAAAATGGAAGGGGATCTTTAAAACCTGTCGATACACTGTGAAGGAAGTAGAGGATGTTTTATTTTATCAATAGAGAATAAGCCTCCAGCTAAACATGTAGGTGACAGAGACCTTCAAAACCCTCTCTCTCAGCTTAGCTATACTGTATATTCCTAAAGTAACTCTCATTAGCTGGTATACTATGTTGGATGTAAGCTAGTTGAGGTGAAATAAGCCATGGGCAAATGAGAGTGGTGAACACTGAAACCACAAGAGGCTGGTGAGGGGAGGACGGCTCATAATAATGGCTGGAATGGAGTGAATGGAATGGTATCGAACACATGGAAACAACGTGTTTGATGTGTTGGATACCGTTCCATTCATTCGCTTCCAGCCATTATTATGAGCCGTCCTCTCCAATTAAGGTGCGACCGGCCGCCTGTGACTGAAACGTTCAGACTTCAAGAAGACAATCACTTTTCTGGCATTGACCTYTAACAGTTGATGGAGTTAGTTAGGGAGAGACAGAGTCCAACTCAGTGTGCCGATTGTTATTCTATTCATTTCTATGAACAATAGAACAGGACAAACAAGAACTGCTGCATTGCACCAGCGGGGCCAATTTGGATACATTATTTTACCCTTTAAAAGAAAGTGAAAATCTGTGCTTATAATTCAGAAACAAATCATTTGATCTCAAGAGCCACTCCTGACAAAATGAAAAATACTTACTAGTACAGGCGAAACATTTCAGGAAATAATTGCACTAAAGCTAAATATACTGTATAAATATAATGTATTTTTTTACGCACGCACACGCACACGCACACACACACACACACTCCTCTCTCATCTCCCTTATGAGCTCTCTTATCCCCACATGTCTCATCGGCCTTTCCTCCACCTGGCTCTCAGGAGAGAGAGATGCATGTGGACTAGTTTAGGCAGTGTGTGTGTTAACTAGCCCATATGTTCACCTGAGGGACTACTGAACCCCTGCAGTCATCAATTAGTGCAGGCACACACGCACACTGACACACACACACACACACACACCACCCACCACCCACCCACCCACCCACCCCACACAACACACACACACCACACACACACACACACACACACACACACACACACACACACACACACACACACACACACACACACACACACACACACACACACACCACACACACACACACACACACACACACACACACTACCCCTCATCCCCACCGAACTCGGACAAACACATATTCTGATTGTTCCAAGACATTTTTGCTTAGATACACATCTGGAGGCCTGGGTGAAGGAGAAGTAGCAGCAACCAAAACATAAACTCAGCAAAAAAAGAAACGTCCCTTTATCAGGACCCTGTCTTTCAAAGATAATTCGTAAAAATCTAAATAATTCCACAGATCTTAATTGAAAAGGGTTTAAACACTGTTTCCCATACAATGTACCACAAACAATTAATGAACATGCACCTGTGGAATGGTCGTTAAGACACTAACAGCTTACAGACGGTAGGCAATTAGGTCACAGTTGAGAAACTTAGGACACTAAAGAGGCCTTTCTACTGACTCTGAAAACACCAAAAGAAAGAGGCCCAGGGTCCTGTTCATCTGCGTGGACGTGCCTTAGGCATGCTGCAAGGAGGTATGAGGACTGCGATGTGGCCAGGGCAATAAATAGCAATGTCCGTACTGTGAGATGCCTAAGACAGCGCTACAGGGAGACAGAACGGACAGCTGATCGTCCTCGCAGTGGCAGACCACGTGTAACAACACCTGCACAGGATCGGTACATCCGAACATCACACCTGCGGGACAGGTACAGGATAGCAACAACAACTGCCCGAGTTACACCAGGAACGTACAATCCCTCCATCAGTGCTCAGACTGTCCGCAATAGGTTGAGAGAGGCTGGACTGAGGGCTTGTAGGCCTGTTTTAAGGCAGGTCCTCACCAGACATCACCGGCAACAACATCGCCTATGGGCACAAACCCACCGTCGCTGGACCAGACAGGACTGGCAAAAAGTGCTCTTCACTGACGAGTCGCGGTTTTGTCTCACCAGGGGTGATGGTCGTATTCGTGTTTATCATCGAAGGAATGAGCGTTACCGAGGCCTGTACTCTGGAGCGGGATCGATTTGGAGTTGGAGGGTCTGTCATGGTCTGGGGCGGTGTGTCACAGCATCATCGGACTGAGCTTGTTGTCATTGCAGGCAATCTCAACGCTGTGTGTTACAGGGAAGACATCCTCCTCTCTCATGTGGTACCCTTCCTGCAGGCTCATCCTGACATGACCCTCCAACATGACAATGCCACCAGCCATACTGCAACCAGCCATACCGAAGAGCCCGGATCAAAGGGTGTTGGATCGGAGGGTGAGGGCTAGGGCCATTCCCCCAGAAATGTCTGGGAACTTGCAGGTGCCTTGGTGGAAGAATGGGGTAACATCGCACAGCAAGAAATGGCAAATCTGGTGCAGTCCATGAGGAGGAGATGCACTGCAGTACTTAATGCAGCTGGTGCCACACCAGACACTGACTGTTACTTTTGATTTTGACCCCCCCTCTTGTTCAGGGACACATTATTCAATTTCTGTTAGTCACATGTCTGTGGAACTTGTTCAGTTTATGTCTCAGTTGTTGAATCTTGTTATGTTCATACACATATTTACACGTGTTAAGTTTGCTGAAAATAAACGCAGTTGACAGTGAGAGGACATTTCTTTTTTTGCTGATTTTTTGTGCCCAGATAATACCCCTCCGGTGCCATTACCCCCCCCTGTGCTGTGCAGCCCAGACAACAGAACACATAGAGCTTCACCAATAAATTAATGAATGACATTTTATTTTCATGTCAAATCGTCTTCCACAGTGAGAGTGTACTAGGAATTATCACAGGCACCATCTCAGTGCTCATGGGTAGAGGCAGGCACGCTGCGAGCACCCTGAACACATCCCATTATACAGCACAGCTGAAACACCACACCTGTCCTGATAACATCCCAGCTCCGTACAATAGGCTCATACCCTCTTACACACACGGACACGCACCCACACCCAAACCCACACCCAACCCACACACACACCACACACACCCACACCCACCACCCACCCACCACCACCCACCCACCCACCACCCACCACCCACCCACACACACACCCACACACACACAAACACTCTCTCTCTCCCTTGCTCCATGTCGGTGCTGGAGGCTGACAGGGGTCCTGTTAGTCGCTCTGATGACCTGGGAGGGGAGCTGTAGCGGTGTTTGGGCGGTGTTGAGGCGCTGAGCAATGGCTGAGGAGGCTTACGGCAATTACCCTGTCGTGTCCTCCTCTCCGTGCCAGACCCTGCTGCTGCTGACACAGCCAGGCACAGGCACAGGGACAGGACAAGCTGCGCCAGCATCTCTTGTGTAGGGTGGTTGTGTATTATCACATTCTCACATTCTCACACTCTCACACTCTCACACACACACACACAACACACACACACTTACACACACACTTACACACCACTTACAAACACACTTACACACACACTTACACACCACTTACACTTACACACTTACACACACAACACACACACACACACAACACACAGCCACACACACACACACACCACACCCACACACACACACACACACACACACACACAATGGTACACACACTCGTCCCAGTGATATGTCAACCTGAGTACAATACTTTCAGAGCCATGAGCAGGGTAAAGTATTTCCAGTGACTCTCTCTGGACCTAACCCGACAGTAACCTGTAGCAGCTCCAGGCTGCAGCTGTGGAGGAGACGTTACATTCGCTACATCTAACTACCCAGTATGGTGCTCCGCTGGTAAGGAGCTGTCGCTGCTACATCTAACTACCCAGCATGGTGCTCCGCTGGTAAGGAGCTGTCGCTGCTACATCTAACTACCCAGCATGGTGCTCCGCTGGTAAGGAGCTGTCGCTGCTACATCTACTACCCAGCATGGTGCTCTGCTGGTAAGGAGCTGTCGCTGCTACATCTAACTACCCAGCAGGTGCTCTCGCTGGTAAGGAGCTGTCGCTGCTACATCTAACTACCCAGCATGGTGCTCCGCTGGTAAGGAGCTGTCGCTGCTACATCTAACTACCCAGCATGGTGCTCTGCTGGTAAGGAGCTGTCGTGCTACATCTAACTACCCAGCATGGTGCTCCGTGGTAAGGAGCTGTCGCTGCTACATCTAACTACCCAGCATGGTGCTCCGCTGGCAAGGAGCTGTCGCGTGCTGTATTTTCCAACCTCTGCAGAGCAGGAGACCATAAATAAATGATTAAACTTGTCAGATCCACTCAAGCCTGATGGTTCAGGAAGTGGCTTGAGAGGAGGTGGTGGCGGGGGACACCGGAGGATGTCCACAGGTTAGAGGTGAGAGGATTAGATGGAGGGCATGGGTTGGAGGTGGGGAAGGGTGTTACAAATGTTTTCTGTCTTTGTGAGCGATACAGTGAATGAAGCATACTTTATTTGACCTATTTTATTTAACCCTTATTTTACCAGGTAGGCTGACTGGGACCCTATTCACTTTTAAAACAACGACCCAGGGAGTAGCTGCAGGGGAGAGGAGACACACACACACACAGACAGATACACACCCCAGAGAAAACATTCGACATTAAGATCGCTGCCCCCTCTGCCCACAGGCAAACAGATCTATATGTGTCCTTGAACACTGTTCAAAGAACAGGCCTTAACCTTTAACATGGTCTCTGTTTGACTACAACATGCTTCAAGGCAAAACAGAGTTGTGGGGAGTGCGTGAGCGTGTGTGATTGTGAGACAATGCGAATGAGAAAGATATAGGTTGTGAGTGAGTAATGTGTGTGTGTGTGTGTGCGGTATGTGTGTTTGGTAATGGAAGGGTGTGCATCGAAACACCCTTTTTGACTCCGAATGGCCATGTTACTATGGCAACAGGCTGGGTGAGGGGAGGGAATGTTCTCAATAGGAGACTTCTGACACTGTGACGTGATCTGAATGCTCCCGCATGATCAGCCGGACTCAGAACGATGTCTGTTCAAAAGAAAAGCCAACGTCCTCTTGGGTTTGGGCGGACTTGTCCTCTGATCTAGCCCAATAGGAAAGACTCAGGAATATTAGGCAATACTGGAACCACAGTGTGGTATCTAAATGGCATCATGAAAGTGATGTCCATCGGTGACTAGGAGAGCGTCAGGAGTGCTTATGTCAACGACTGACAGGAACAAATCATGAGGTARACATTTCAGGTTTAGTTGATAGGAAACGGTGTATAATCTACTGCATTAGCAGGGTGAATAAAGTAAAAATAAAGAAAAAAATCAGCTCAATAATATCATTATTGTTCATCCTCTATGGGTATCACATGATAAAGCCATGTGCACCAGCTTAAGCAGCCTTGGATATAAAGAGGACTTAAACATACGCTGATACAAACACGTCAACAAGCAAAGATTGGCACAGCACGTTGGGTATAAATAATTGGCACAGCTCTGAATGAATATTTTACTATCTTCTGGACTGGTTCCCTCTGCTGAACGAGGGGGATCCGCAACATACTTCTACTGAGAAATCCCTGACCGTTGTTTTTAATGAGTGCACTCCATATGTTTTCTTGTGAATGTGTGTGTGTGTGTGTGTGTGTATGTGTTCGTGGGCTCCCTTAACACTGTTGACAGCCATTGATACAGCACCAGCTTCACTGAGTGTGACTGGCTGTCACGGTGGAATGGACATTAATTCTCCGGAGACTGAAGGAGGGGGGACTGGCTTTCCGCCATGACAGATCGATAGAAGGAGGCGTTAGGGAGAGACACCCTTTGAAAGACACCAATACAGCAGCCAGCAGGCAGATACTGTGGGAACTCTTCAAAGAGCACTCAGTGGAATCTTAAAGAGTGGCGGGAGTTGTCTGACTTTGAGGAGGAGGGAGGAAGAGTGAGGAGGAAGGAGGGAGGAGGACTGAGAAGAGCCATCATACTGTATCTTGCTGGCTGGCGTGATTAATGTTGAGATTGGAGAGGGAGGCTGTTCTACTTTATGAGGCCCCCGTTAGCTTTTACTGCCTGGAGTGAAGGGCCATGCAATCTGTCCTAAGATGGAGCCATTGTGGAGAGATAGGAGGTTTGCATTCGCGGCTTGGGTTCACCTCTTGTCTTGTTGCTGCTTCCGAGTTTATCATCCATACACAGTACCAGTCAAAAGTTTGGACACACCTTCTCATTCCAGGGTTTTTCTTTATTGTAGAATAATAGTGAAGACATCAAAACCATGAAATGACACATATGGAATCATGTAGTAACCAAACAAGCGTTAAACAGATCAAAATATATGACATATTTGAGATTCTTCAAAGTAGCCACCCTTTGCCTTGATGACAGCTTTGCACACTCTTGGCATTCTCTCAACAAGCTTCAAGAGGAAGTCACCTGGAATTCATTTCAATTAACAGGTGTGCCTTGTTTAAAGTTCATTTGTAGAATTTCTTTCCTTCTTAATGCGTTTGAGCTAATCAGTTGTGTTGTGACAAGGTAGGGGTGGTATCCAGAAGATAGCCCTATTATGGCAAATACAGCTCAAATATGCAGGCTGTTGATTGTGGCCTGTGTAATGTTGTTCCACTCCTCTTCAATGGCTGTGCAAAGTTGCTGGATATTGGCGGGAACTGGAACACCCTGTCGTGCACGTCGGTCCAGAGCATCCCAAACAAGCTCAATGGGTGACATGTCTGGTGAGTATGCAGGCCATGAAGGAACTGGGACATTTTCCACTTCCACGAATTGTGTACAGATCCTTGCGACATGGGGCTGTGCATTATCATGCTGAAACATGAGGTGATAGGAGTGGATGAATGGCATGACAATTGGCCTTTCATTGTCCCCAGCACCTGTGTAATGATCATGTTATGGATTATCTTGGCAAAGGAGACATTCTCACTAACAGGGATGTAAACAAATGTGTGCACAACATTTGAAAGAGGTAAGCTTTTTGTGCGTATTGAACATTTCTGTGATCTTTTATTTCAGCTCATGAAACATAGGACCAACACTTTCCATGTAGAGTTTAGATTTTTGTTCAGTGTATATTGTTGGGTCTTTGAAAGTGACAGGCAGTGGAGCTGTCAGATGAGTGGGGCACGGGGGGAACTGAAGGTCTGTATTGTTCGTTAGTTCTCAGACAGGTAGCTATAGCAACCTGAGAGAGGAGCCAGTGTGAGTTTGCTCTGTGATAGAGGAGAGTGAGTCGAGTGTTGACCGTGTCGAGGGAGTGAGGGTAGAGGTAGCACTTCTCGGAGGTCTCAGAGGGAGAGCAGTGTGTGGTGTTTGTTTAAATTGGACCAGTCTGGTCTCCTGCTGGAGGTTGAGTGGACCAAGGGACCTCAGGGCCAGATATTGTAATGATGAGAAACCGATGTGTGAAGACTAGAGACAGGAAGCTGTCAAAAAATGCCTTAGCAGGAAGTAGGAAGTCATTAGAGCAACAGGTGGTGTGGTGTGGCATCCTTCTCATCACTTTCTTGTGTCTCTCGCTCCCCATCTTTCTATCTTTTCTTTCAGTCTCATCTCTCTATCTCTCTCTCGCCCCTTACCTGAATCCCTCCCGTCTCTCTCCTTTCTCTTCCTGTTTCTCCTCATCTCTCGCTCTTTCCTACTCGTTCACTCTCAGGGTTATTTTTCACCTTCCAATCCAAGAGGTTCTTCTAATCTCTCCCTCTCCTGCTCTTGCTTTTGTTGCTCTACTTCGAAATCAATTACAAAACAGTCTGCAGTTGTGATTGGTACAGCAGTGTCTGCTATATTGGAACAGTGAGTTCTTTTGAGGTTTACTTTATGTTAATTCTATTCCTCTGACTCCCTTCTCAGAGTGCTACTTAACAAGTCTGCTCTGCTTCTAAATGCAGATGGGAAGGTTTTCCATTATACGATGCAAATACAATTAATAACATTCTTTGTCAGATAAATTACACATATCAAACCAAGGAGAGAGAAAAGGCACCAGGTTAGTTAGAACATTTGCATACCCCCTTGTTCCTATTCAGCAATAAATAGAGTTGTGATATCGTGATCGACCAAAACAAAAAGGAACAATCGTGACTAGTAGAGTACTTGTCTTGTTTCTGGGCTATTAACGTTTTGGCTATTTTGAAAAGATCTGTGTATAATCAGGCCACACAACACATTATCCAGAGATGGGAGTGGTAATTATGGACTCTAATAGGGGCCAATTAGGATGACTCTTCAAGCTTTACTCTGTAATGCTTTGTTTCATTCCTCTCTCCTCAGTGGCATGTGGTTTTTCCTGTACTGTGAGGGCTGCTTTTACTGTGGTAGAGCTGGAATAATGTGAAGTCGGTTAAATCCTAGTGTAACCACTCCTATTTCTATTGTTCTATAATGAATACTATTTAAAAAAAAATTATTTTACCTTTATATAACTAGGCAAGTCAGTTAAGAACAAATTCTTATTTACAATGACGGCCTACCCAGCCAAACCCGGACGACGCTGGGCCTATTGTGTGCCTACCTATGGGACTCCCAATCACAGCCGGATGGGATACAGCCTGGAATTGAACCAGGCACTGAGATGAGAACACACTAAATCAGGAAGAGAACACACTTTTAGGTACATTTGTGATATAGCTTGAATACCTCAAAGACTGGTATAGGAAGGTCCCCAACAAGCTCCCCTTGAAAATCAAGCTAGATAGCATATACTAATGCCTTGGGAAAAAAACAGACGGCAAGCCAACACACTACAAACGGAACACTACAAGAGTTTTTGAAAAAGATCAAGGTGTCTGGTAACAAGTGGGTACTTGTTACCAGACACCATGATCTTTTTCAAAAACGATTGTTTTTGTTACTTTGTTAGTACTTTTATTTTATTACTTGATGATGTGATTATTTTACTTTGTTACTTGCATTTTAAAGCACTACACAAATAAAGTTGTCTCCCCTTCCTCCTCTCCTCCTCCAGAGGCTGAGATGTGAAGGACACCTCCCAGTGTGTCTCATCCAGAGGCTGCTAATGTGAAAGACACACTCCCCAGTGTGTGTCTCATCCAGAGGTGCGATGTGAAGGACACCTCCCAGTGTGTTCTCATCCAGAGGCTGCGATGTGAAGAGCACCTCCCAGTTGTTTGTCTCATCCAGGGCTGCGATGTGAAGGACACCTCCCCAGTGTGTCTTATCCAGAGGCCTGCGGGGATGTGAAGGACACCTCCCAGTGTGTCTTACCAGAGGCTGCCGATGTGAAGGACACCTGCCAGTGTGCTCTATCCAGAGGCTGCGATGTGAAGCGACACCTCCGGTGTGTCTCATCAGAGGCTGCGATGTGAAGGACACCTCAGTGTGTCTCATGCAGAGGCTGCGTATGCTGAAAGGACACCTCCCAGTGTGTGTCTCATACAGATGCTGCGATGTGAAGGAACCTCCCAGTGTGGTCATCCAGCGCGCTGCGATGTGAAGGACACCCCAGTGTGTCTTTATCCAGAGGCGCCGATGTGAAGGACAACCTCCCAGTGTGTGTCTCATCGCAGAGGCTGGCGATGTGAAGGACACCTCCCAGTGTGTCTCATCCAGAGGCTGCGATGTGAAGGACACCTCCCAGTGTGTGTCTATGCAGAGGCTGCGATGTGAAGGACACCTCCCAGTGTGTCTCATCCAGAGGCTGCGATGTGAAGGACACTCCCAGGTGTTTTCATACAGAGGCTGCGATGTGAAGGACACCTCCCAGTGTGTGTCTCATGCCAGAGGCTGCGATGTGAAGGACACCTCCCAGTGTGTCTCATCCAGAGGCTGCGATGTGAAGGACACCTCCCAGTGTGGTCTTATCCAGAGGCTGCGATGTGAAGGACACCTCCCAGTGTGTCTCATACAGAGGCCTGCGATGTGAAGGACACCTCCCAGTGTGTGTCTCATCCAGAGGCTGCGATGTGAAGGACACCTCCCAGTGTGTCTCATCCAGGCTGCATGGTGATGGAGAGATTGTGTCCCTGGAGCTCAAGGCCCAGGCAGGGAACGATTCACTACTGTTCTCTAAGAACTCTGAAAATGTACAGCTCTAAACACTCTCAGTCGCTTTTCAAAACTAGATTATATTATTGTGTGTGTGTGAGAGATAAGAGAGAGGGAGGGAGATAGAGCGAAAGAGAGAGAGAGAGCGAGAGAGGGGAACAAATTACAAACATTTTCATTGCCATTGAATAAATCAGTGGAGACAGTTGATGAGGAAAATAACCAAATCAATAATGCAAGCAAAGATAATATCCTAGTTTAATCAAAGTTCTCATCAAACACATCTTTTAATTAACAAAACACTTTTTTTTCTTCTTCAGAGATGCCAATGTGTAGAACTGGTTTTAACCCTAGTGACTCAAAGTCATGTTTTCCATCCACAATGACAGTAGAGGACAGTAGCCACTCTTTCAAGACGTTCAAAACCATGACAACAGCAAACTGTAAGAAGAGCAAATACCACACTGTTAAAGAGCATCATTCCTTGCTAATAGAACTGTAATAACTCCAGTTCAGCATTGCAGGGTGGGTAATTCTGATTGGTTCTCTGTTGGTTCTATTGGCCTTTCCGAGCAGCCCTCTTTCGAAGCCCTCATTTCACCACTCAATGGCACACCGAGCAATATTGATTGCGATAGTTGGGTAGTTTGAGCATTAAAGAGCCTAAAAGTGGTTATTTGAAGACTGACACCCCCTGCCCAGCACGCATAGAGACACAGACACACACACGCACACACACTGACAGTTGCTTCCAATCAAATCCAGAACAGTCTCAGTCTGTGAGTCCTTAAAGCATAAGATTACCTTCAGACAGGACTTCGTTAACTATATGGCCCGTCAGTGAGGGGTGTTACCAGGGCTCTATAGGTCTCTACTGCATACACCCCAACTTAACCCTTTTATGACACTCTCAGCCACTGAACAGTAATCAGTGTACTATTGTGCTTACATACTTTATAGGCCTCAACTGTATATAAACCCCTAGTTAACCCTCGGTTGACACCCTCAGCCTCCTGGCAGCAATCACCGCACTGTTGTCACTCACACACTGACACAGACATGCGTTACTAAGACCCCTGCTACACTGTGGAAAGAGTGTGAGATCGATGTGGATCCAAACTGAATTGAACCATTATAATGAGGGCAATTTCCTGGGAAACTGCAGGAGAAACAAATCTCCTTAAATCACTACCCACACAGCAGCCTATAATGACCATATAATGGAGGCCTTCAGTGCTCCCACTCGATTTGGGCTGAGTATAAAGAAATCATATTTGCACGCCTTAAATTAAACACCACAAATAAATCAAACGTTTTAAAATGACTAAGCAACCATTTATTAGAAATATTGTAAAATACGGAAACAAGTGTTATTGCAAAATCAACCATTGTTACAGGCTCTAGGCTGAACAGTGTTAAAACATGTAATGTGCTATTTAAAACGTATTTTTTTCTCAAGATTTTTCTCAAGCAGTCGGATGTGTGTTTTTGTCTTGTCCRTTCCTGTCCCTTGTAAACATATCACTTTCCATCTACGGACTGAATATACTCTCCTGCAACCCGCCTCACCCAATGTGGTACGGATCTGCTATTTTAATACTTAGGAACCAGAACTCCCATCAAAAGCTAGCCAGCTAACTGGCTACCAGCTAACTGGCTAGTAGCTAACCGGCTACTAGCTAACCGTAGCCAACTAGCTGTCTAGAGCACATCGGACTGTTAGCTTAAGAGGCCAATTGGCCTGGTTTACCACACGGAGCCCTGCGGATCCGTCTTCTGAACAGGAACCCCAACAGAAGCGAGCCAGCTAACTAGCTACTAGCTAGTAGTCAGCTAACCACTGCTAGCGGTCATCAGCTACCTCTAGCACGGACAACTTTCGCCAGTCTGCACAGCGCGACTCAAACCAGAGCAAATCGGACGTATTTTTCTTCATATCTCCGGATTCCTACCGCAAGCTCTGAACCTTTTCACCTGGATCATCGCAGCTAGCTAGCTGCTATCCGAGTGGCCACTCCTGGCTAACGTCCCTGTCCCAAAGCAAGAACCAATTAGCCTGGAGCTAGCCCTGCCAGGCCCATCTCCTGGCTAGCCAAAGAGGCTCATCAGCCACTCCCTGGGCTACAATACCTATTTTGCCAACTGGCCCGGACCCCCGCCGACCCATCACGACTGGACCACCGACGTGATTTGCCCGAGGGGGTTTTCTCAACTGGCTCCGCCATCGCGTCGTCCCCTGAATGCCCATCCTTTAGCCTGCTAGCCGCGGRCTGCTAGCTGTCCAGAGCACATCGGACTGTTAGCTTAAGAGGCCTATCGGACAAATTCTTTGGCCACCGTACCTATTTTGCCAATTGYCCTGGTTTACCACACGGAGCCCTGCTGATCCGTCTGCCGACGTAATAGCACGAGGGGGCCACAACAGACTTTCGTCCCTCCATGGCCTTTTGTCACGACGTCCCTCCAAGGCCTTTCTGCTAACTTGCTAGTTGCCTGAAGCCACTCATTGGACTCCTTTGATTCACTCGGCTACGCATGCCTCTCGCTAACGTCAATATGCCTTGTCCATTGCTGTTTTGGTTAGTATTTATTGCCTTATTTCACTGTAGAGCCTCTAGCCCTGCTCAATATGCCTTATTTAACACTTTAGTTCCACCTACCACACATGCAATGACATCACCTGGTTTAAATGATATTTCTAGAGACAATATCTCTTTCATCGTCACTCTATGCACAGGTTTACCCCCACTGTATTCACATCCTACCATGACTTTGTCTGTACATTATGCCTTGAATCTACTCTACCGTGCCCAGAAATCTGCTCCTTTTACTCTCTGTTCCGAACTTACTAGGCGACCAGTTTTTTTACCCTTTAGCCGTACCCTTATCCTACTCCTCCTCTGTTCCTCTGGTGATGTGGAGGTTAATCCAGGCTCTGCAGTGCCTAGCTCCACTCCTATTTCCCAGGCGCTATCATTTGTTGACTTCTGTAACCGTAAAAGCCTAGGTTTCATGCATGTTAACATTAGAAGCCTCCTCCCTAAGTTTGTTTTATTCACTGCCCTAGCACACTCTGCCAACCCGGATGTCCTAGCCGTGTC